>NC_056729.1:775652615-775895115 GCF_019279795.1 Protopterus annectens
GAGAGTGTGTGTGTGTGAGAGTATGAGTGTGTGTGTGTGAGTGTGAGTGTGTGTGTGTGAGTGTGAGTGAGTGTGTGTGCTTGTGCACATGCGCACATGTAAGTTGAAATACATCACCATGGTCAGATTATTATTTCATGTGATCTCATTTGGACATCATAGCTGTACCCAGTCAGAAAATGGTTATTTTGTGGGGTGTGTTTGGTTATCTACCATCCAAATCTAGTTAGATAAGCATCCCAATGGGGATTAATTATTATTTTCCATATTATTGTGAGTTTTTGGTGCATTATATATTGCACTGCTATTTTAGTAAGGTGGTCACTGGCAATAGTGGGTGTCATAGTTTTTTCTGCTTCAGAAAAACATAACAGTTGTTTACGCAGAAACCAGATCCTTCTTAAATATTTTCTCTCCTAGTGCTTTTTTTGCTAAGACATTCCTATGTGTCTTCTTGTAGTTTCTTTGCCAATTGTAGCCAAATAAATAAAACAAACGGAAAAAAAAACACAAGTAAACAGCAGGGCTTTCATCTCCAGTTATCACTTCCAGTCCTACCTGGAGAAGCAGAAGCTGGAGTCCATTACTTAGCATGCACTCTCATCTAATGATTGTCAGCAGACACTTGTATATTTTGTCCGTCCAAAGAAGAAAGTGTATATAGAAAAACTAGTTCTCCATGAAAAGGTAAATTAGGAGACCAGGGGCATTTTAGTCATCCCAGCAGGAAGGCTTTGAAGCTATAGAGGCACTTATGCAGTCTATAGTTTCTGCACCTATTGTGATCAAGGCTTCTGATAATACCACACTGGAGCTGCCACACCATTTAATTACTCACATGTCCTCCAGGACCAAAAACACAGTAGATGCATTTGGTTCAAACATCAATTTCCAGGAATCTGTCTCAGACACATGATTTTTTGTGACACTGAGTGAAGGAGATGTCCCTGTGGTGTTAGTAAAAGAGGACACCTGAGGTTATCTTGTGAAGATGAAGATATGAGACTCTTGGCTGAAAGTCTCAGCACCTGTGATAGTGCCACAGATTTACTTTTAAGACTAGGCAAAGTTGGCCAAGGAGTTTTTTCTTCTAGAACATTAATGGCATTTCTCATTAGCCATTCATCACTGAGGTAGCTGCTCCTGCTGAAAAGAAAAGAAAAGGAAGATCACTTCAGAGAGGAGAGAGAGAGAGTCTGATTCCATGAACTCTGAAAATGTAGAAGATGTTACCTGTAGGTTCCAGGTGTTCTCTTCCTTAGAGTATGATGTGGATGATGACTCTTTGCCCTCTGGGTTACCATCTGAGGAGTTATTTGAGGAAGCCCTCTTATAGATGGAATGCTTCACATGGGAGGCTAAAGGGATGGCACTGGCAGCAAAAGAAGACATATGGACTTTTGGGACTTGACCTCTCGAAAGCCATTAGTGGCAAGTGGGAGGATGGCATAATGGTTAAGGTGTTTACTTTACAGGCACAAGGTGCAGGGTTTGATTCTCACAAGGGGTAACTGGCTAGGCTTGAAATGGCCCACAAGGGTAGTTAGTCTAGTACTAATCTATGAACCATTAGTTAATCTTCCAGTCCTTTAGGCTACTAAATATGCCATTAATGAGTTTTTTTTGGAACCAAATTCTCAACACCTTCACCAGGTAAACTTGACTGTTTCTACAGGGCTCAGGAGCCTCACAAGTATTTGTAAAATCTTGTAACTGATCCAGCAGTGGTGTTGCTGGATGCTGCCAAGGGGTCTTAAGTGGTTTCCACCCAGAATTCTTTTCCCAAGGAGAAAGAACCTAGGAACTTGAACCCATTTCAGGAAGACATTCTGTACTCTATAACCTTGGCCTTCAGACCTTTTTATTTATTCTTTAGATATGCATGGTAACATTTCTGGCTAAAGTCCTCCGTTAGCTGATAAAGATGCCTGATACAACCCAAAAGACAAAAATGGATAAACTTGCCCAAAACACTTTGCAGGTATGCAGACTTGCCATTTAGTGTGGGTATGTCACTGTAAGTGCAGTATTCATGACTGCAGCAATGGGTCCTTTTTTTTGTAAACTTCTTTATTGAATCATTACTTGTGACATAGGTAAATTTACATTTATGCAAAGCAGTCAAATTAGCATTAACAAACATTATTCTTCATATATATTGCTATTTATCATGTACCCTAAGCAACATTACATAAGTTATTAATTTCATGCCCCCTTTTTTAAACAAGAAACATCTTTATTAAACCATCACTTACAATATAAGCAGTCATACATTTATATAAATGAAAACAAACCACACTGACACAATCCTAGTTGTAAGCATTTTGTATCACAAACCATACTGATGCGCTCCCATTTGAAAACATTATGCATCACTTATAATCTACCCAGTCATTTTCAGTCATACATTACATAGCTCATTTAAGTCCTGGCTTCTTTTAAACCTCATTCCTCCCCTGTATATATTGTTCCCACAATTCCCATTTTTTCTTATGAAGTTTGCTCCTACCCTTTTCTAAAGACATCAGTTCCATTTGTTTTATCTCTGTTTACTATATTCACTACTTCTAATATAGTTAGTTTAGAGTTTGACTTCCATTTTGTAGTAATCGCTGTTTTAGCAGCCAACATAATTAGACACACCAAGGCCTTACTGTGTCTAGGCAATTCCGATTCTGTATCATAGCTCAAAAAAATCATCTCCCTCTTCACACCAATCTGCCCACCAAGCATCTCCAACAACACATCCCACAGAGAATCCTTAAATTCCACAGCTCACTGCACTCCCAGAAAATGTGTTGCCAAGTACCTCTTTCTTCCCAACACACCTCCAACATTTGCTGTCTACCTGAGGAAAAATTCTGGTCTTTCTCTTAGGAACCCCCTATTTCTTTCTCTTTGCTTATACTCTGATATCAATCCTTGATCGGGAAGGCAGTCTCTAACCTGCAGTCCAAATAAATTATTGTCCGCTTCCCATTCTATTACCTTTCCCTCTCTAGTTATTTTCTCCCAATACCTTGGTTCTTTTGCCACTTTCCTCCAGTAAATTGCAGCCCTCTCTTGCCAGTTGTGTATATCCCTAATTGCAGTCATCCCATTCGGCAGAATCTCCTTTCTGCAATCCCATTTTGGCTTAGTTCGTAGAATACGTTCTGCTATTTTATGGATATAGTATTTTATATGAATATTGTTCTCCTTAAAGGCCTGCATCCAAAATCCCAGTCTCTCCTTGTTTCTTGAGCTTCCCACCATTTAAACATCATCCCTTTCCACTTTGAGTTATAGTTTTCTGCTTGTGCTATGTATAGGAACCTTAACTGTGTAGCTCTGAAATACCCCTTCAAATTGAGTAATCCCAATCTGCCTTATTCTACTGGAAGAATCAGTTTATCCCACTTGACTCTTGCCATCTTCCCCTCCCACATAAAGTCCTTCAGCTCTTTATTAATTGCTGTCCACAACTTCTCCTCTGGTTGATAAAAATGTGCCTGACCTGTGTATAAGACTAAAGTGACTAAAACATTTTGACTCCTTGTATGTTACTATCCATATCGTTATAACAAAGTTTCCATTTTCTTAGTTTTTGTATTATCTTTTGGTTAGTCTATTCCCATATATCTTTTACTTCCACACCAGAATCATGTTTAATTCATACTCCTAAGTACTTCATTTTATCATGTCCCCATAAATATGGATATTGCTGACCCTATTCGTATGTGGGTACATAATTTACCACTATTGCCTTTGTTTTAGCTTCATGAATATTGTATCCCAAAAAGATTTGAAACGGTCTCAAAATGTTCCACAACACTGTAATGTCTCTCTCTGGTTTTGTCAGCTATAAAATGATATCAACTGCAAATAGAGCCAGCTTTTCTTGACTACCATACCAATTACATCCTTGAATTTCTGAGTCCTTTATTTTCTTTGCCAGTGGTTCTGAATATAATGCAAATAATGGGAAAAGAGGACACCCCTGCTTGGTTCCTCTGCTCAAGCAGAAATTGTCAGAGAGGACCCCACCCACTTTAATTTTCGCCTCTGATCCGTCATCATAATCAACCATATCATTTTTTCAGGAAATGCAAAGGCTTCCATTGCCCTGCTCATAAAGTCCCAGCTTAGTACAGCAATGGGTCCTTGATCAAGAAGCACACCTGGCTGAGGTTACAGTGCCTATCAGAGGACATAAAACCCAGCTTCGTATTGAACCCTACTGTTCAGGCTGCCATGTCATGAGGTATTTAAAAGACTGGAGGAGAAAGGTAAGACCATGTAGTATGTTAAAAGGTTGTTTCATCATTCATTACTTGAATACATCAAAATTGTCCATCCAAACAGTGGCCTTTTACCATTGTCAGAGTAGGGAAAATAAGTAAAAGGGAAGAAGTTGCTTAAGAAGTAAAAGTGGTAAGAAAGCCAAAAAGAGAAGTCTAGGGGTGTTCAAGACCAGGCCACTGATGGGGAGCAAATGTGAATGTGCACCTTTTCTCCTCCCCTCTCCTATCCTTAGACCCTCAGGCCCTATACGGAGCTGGAGGCTCCTTAACCCTTTTTACAAAGTGTTGAGAAGCTGCCACTTGGGATGTATGGGTGCTACAGATTTAAACACAGGGCAACATACTCCATTTCCTGACTTGTTCCTATCTTCCAAGCAATGTCCTTAGTTCTCAAGGTCAGGCAACCCTTTTGCAACCCCTACTGGAAGAAGTGATGCAGCAGACTGCAATAGTTTCCGGAATGGAGAAGGCCAGGGGATTTTATTCCAGGCTTTTCTTAGTACCAAGAAAAGATGGACTTTGGAATACTAGTCTTGATCTTTCTAGGCTCAGCAATCACCTAAGGGTCTAGAAGTGCAGAATACTAACAGTGAAGTACACGTACTGCTATCCCTCCTTTTCCCAGTGCCAAAATAGTTACCCTGGACCAAAAGGATGCCTACACATACTTTTTCATCAACACCGACTACAGGCACTTTCTAAAATTCATAGCAAGGATAATTTTATTACTAATTGCCTTGTTTATCCTTTGGTTTCAGTAACTGTTCCCAGATTGTTTACAAAATGCTTAGTTCTTTGTCATAGACCATGGCAGAACAAAGGGCATTACCTTTTACTCTTTCCTGGACATCTTCCTTATCCAGGTCTAGTCCAAAGAGGAGATGGAAAAGGGTACAGATGTACACTCACAGTTGTTTCTAGAGCCCAGGACTCTGTCAGCTTAACCCAAGTCCACCCTAGTTCCAGCAAGGAAGGTAGTTTTCATGGGAGCTTTTCTAAACTGTCATTTTCTTCCTCAAGGCAAGAATACTTCCTGGCACAGTTCTTTCAGGATATAGGTTCAAAGGTTGGTACTAGGCTATCGGCCCTAGGGCCTATACAAGCCTAGCCATAACAATTCCGTGGATATTTCTTCCCACAATATTTACTTCTCTGGACCCCTGTCTAGCAGGGCGACTGACATGACCCCCGGGGTGAATTCTTTAAGTGGAGCATGTCCAACAGCTCTGGGTTTAACATGGCCTTGTATGTTAAGCAGAGATCGCCTCTGAATAGACGATATGCCACAGAGTATAGCTGGAGTTTTTTTAGACGGTCAGCATATGGCATCTGCTTTAGGTTCATAGGTTGGTACTAGGCTATCAGCCCTAGGGCCTATACAAGCCTAGCCATAACAATTCCCTGGCTATTTCTTCCCTGGACCCCTGTCTAGCAGGGTGACTGACTTGATCCCCGGGGTGAATTTCCTTTCTCCCATCCAATCATCAAGGTTCCTTTTGAAGAGGGCCAAAGAGGCACTCTGCTTGACATGTATGGAAAGTCTATTCCAGAGTCTGGGGAGTCTCTGGGTCAGCAACCTATCCTTCCAGCATGTTTTGTTTATTGTGATGACAAGGTTTAGATCCCTGGAGCGTGTGGCTCTGAGGGATTAGGATTTCTTTACGTGTAGCATGTCCAACAGCTCTGGATTTGACATGACCTTGTATGTTAAGCAGAGATAGCCTCTGAGTAGACGATATGCGACAGAGTATAGCTGGAGTTTTTTAAGGCGGTCAGCATAGGGCATCTGCTTTAGGCCTGTGATTCTTTTAGTGAGTTATTTCTGCGGCCTTTCCAGTTGTTGCAGATGTCTTGAGAGGTGCATACCAAATGGGGTGTTGTATTCTATAATGGGTCTAATGAGGGTTGAGTACAGTGGGACAATGACCTCCTTTTTTATGGATGAAAAGCCCTTAGTGATGAGGTGTGCCACATAGACTGTTGTGGTGATGTGGTTATCGAAAGTGAGACCACTGTCCACCTGTTTCCCTAAGTCTCCCATCACACCTTCGATGTTTAGTGTACTGCCACCTATGTGGTAATTCATGGGTACATGTTTTTTTTACAAAGGGGATAACAATACATTTCTTGGCATTAAGCTTGAGCCCATGGCTCTGGCACCAGGCATCTGTTTTTGTAAGGCCCTTTTGTAGAATATCCACATCGTTTGAGGATTCAATAATGGCTCCCAGTTTGCAGTCATCTGCGAACTTTGTTAGCCAGAGTCCCTTAGTGTTGGCCTGTACTTCAGAGAAGTAGATGCCAAACAAGGGTGGTCCCAGGACTGAACCCTGAGGTACTCCACTTGTGACTTGTCTGGAGCTGTCTTTGGAGTCGGCTACTTTTACAGTCTGGGTTCTGTCAGTAAGCCAATTGGCAACCCATTGAGTGACGTAGGGATTTATGCCCAGCTTAGTAAGTTTATCTGTGAATCCAGAGTGGGGGATAGTGTCGAAGGCCTTGGCGAGGACCAGATAGGCTGTGTGGACTGCCTCACCCTCTTCCACAGCTCTGGAGACTGATTCAAAGAAGTCAATCAGGTCCAGGAGACAAGATCGGCCCTTCACAAACCCAAACTGGGTGGGGTCCAGTGTTTGAAGGTTGCCAATGTCTTTGTTTATAAGTTCCATGATAATGCGTTCCATGCCCTTGCAGATCAGGCTCGTCAGACTGATGGGACGGTAGTTCCTGGGATCCAAGGTGGATCCCCCCCTTGTGGAGTGGGTTAACTGTAGCTGTGCGCCACTCAGTGAGCATGAAGCCTGAGGTGAGGCTATGATTAAACCTGACACTTAGGTGAGGTGCCAGTTCATTTTATAGTTCATGTAGTACACAGCCTGGGATGTCATCTGGTCCCATGGATGCTGTATTCTTAGCTTTGGAGAGTGCGGTTTCTACTTGTGTGGCCATGATTAATAGAATTTGGCAATCTTTTGGTATTGAGATGGGCACTTTAGGGGGTGAGAGGGGGGTGAAGTTGGCACTAAATCGATCTGCCAGGATATTGGCAATATCCTTGGGATCAGTATATTTAATGCCATTCTGTTGAAGCTCAGAGCAGATCTGAGCATTGCCATTTAGATTCTTGACATAAGTATAGAATGCCTTGTGGTTGTCTTTGGTATCTTTGGCAGTTTTTATTTTCGTAACTAGTTTTTGAGGGATCTCAGCTTCTTACTGAGGCTGGTGAGGGAGTTTTTTCCATCCTGGGATTTTCCTCTTTTCTGCAACAGTTGTATAGTTTGTTTATAGCAGAGGACCACCAGATTGGCTTCCTTATTTTGGAGGAGAGCATCTTGGTTCTATTTGGGATGACACGATTCATGCACAAGTGGATGTGCTCGTACAGTGCCTTAGTGTAGGATTCTGCAGTTGAACTTTAGATCCCGTCTGCATGGGTGTCATGAAGTTTGTCACTTCTGACTTCAGTAGCATGAAGTAGGCTTTGGAGAAGTTTTTTTAAAGAGGATTCCTTACTGGGGGGGGTTGGGGGTGGGATGTAGATGTCAAGGGTGATTTGCTTATGGTCAGACCTCACCAATGAGGGGGTGACCACTGGTGTGGAGCATCTATCTCCCATGTTGGTAATGACCAGGTCTAGGATATTGGAGCCCCTGGTGGGACAATGGATTAGTTGATCTAGGGTGTTGGAATTTATGAATTCCAAGAACCGTTGGGAAAAGGAGTTGGTACCCGAGTAGTTTTCCCAGTTAATGGCAGGGTAGTTGAAATCACCCAGTGTTAGGGTGTTTGGTTGTATCTTAATATTTTCCAGTATGTTTAGAAAGGTGTAGTGAGAATCTTGGGGCATGGTGGGGGATCTGTAGCAAGCTACAGTTTTGATTGCAGTCTTACCTAGTGTTAGTTGCACCTGGAGAATTTCAGATGCATTGTGTTGGGCAACTAGCCTGGAGGTGTGAATATCCTTGGTGAATAGGGACACTCCTCCACCTTTAGTGTTTCGGTCTTGGTTTTGTGGCCGAAAAGTGTGATAAGAGTTGTAGCCTGGTATTGCAAGGGTGTTCTCTGGAGCCTTGAACCAAGTGTCAGTTACTGCACAGATATCGATGTTCTCCATTTTTAGGAGTGCCTCGAGAGAGTGCATTTTGAGGTTTAGACTTTTAGCATTGAGTAGCATTGCCTTCAGATTTTGCATGCTTGTATCTGTTACGGTGGTGGTTTTGTCCTTTGAACCTTGCCTAAAAAAGGCACTATAGGGGTGGCAACAGCTTTAGCCAGTAACCTGAATCCCAGGGGTGACAGGTGCAGACCATCTCTGGCAAAGCATCGTGGTTTATCGATCATGTCTTCCCAGGCAGACACATACTGGATCCCCTTTGAATGACACCAGAAGCTTAGCCAATTGTTGAAGTCAATCATTTTGTCCTTATACTGTGGTATCATTCTGGGCGAAGGCAGGATGCTACTCAGGGCTAGGGTCATACCTGCCTGAGTCACATGATCCGAGAGCTCTTCCATGTCTCTTTTCATGTAGTCCAGGGAGGTACGTCTCAAGTCGTTCACGCCAACATGGACAATGACAGAGTTGTATTTGTACTTGTTGTGGAGTGACCTGAATGCATGTGTTATGTGGCGGATCCTGGCACCCGACAGGCAGCTAACTGTAATTTTCTCTTTGTTCAGCCTGGTGAGTGGGACATCAGTGTGCCTGACTGTAGTGTCACCTGTGACTGAAGTATTGGTTACATTGTCTTGCCTTAGGGGCTGTTGTTGGGTGGCATACTGGTGTTGTGAGCTATGTGTCACTTTGGTTGTGACTGGTGTTTGTTTGCATTTCAGCTTCGGAGGTCCTTGTTGCTTGGGCAGGTAATGTTAAGGGCCTCCGCATATGTGGGCTTTGTGTTGCTATGTGTGGGTGTTGATGGTGTGGGTTTTGAAGGGCTATGAGTTGCTTGAGGTTTAGTGCAGGTGTTAACCTTCTCCTCTTGACTGTCTAGCACAATCTTGGCCAGAGAGAGCTTTGCTTCCAGTTTGGCTATGTAAGTGCATCTCTCGCAGGTTGTAGTGTTGGGTGGTAGGAGGAGAGGGTTGTCTGTGTACATGAGGCAGTTGCCGCATTGCCCCAGTATGTCCAGATTCACCAGGTGGACAGGAGAAATCGCCGGAAGCTGAGCCTTGGACATGCCTGTTTAGGTGCTTTTTTGTAAAGTATAAGAGTTGTTTTCCCTTACCTTTGCAAGGTACTTTGCAATTATAGGCTGTTTAGTGCCTACGATTAATTTCTCCTTATTGACCAGGAGAGTTGAGTGCATGTGTCAGTTTCAGGCTTCCTAGTGCTTTCCAGCAGGTTCTAGAGCAAGTGCTAGTCACAGGGGTTCAGATTTTAGTGCTACTACTGAGAAACCAGTTAGTTCTGAGGGAAAATTTGAAGAGCAGACTTTCTGGCACCTGGAATAGTTTAACTGTAGTCTTGCGGTGCTGCAGGATGTGCAAAATGTGCAAACACATGCGTTTTTAAGCCAGAAAGTTGAAAGGGATAGAAATCAGCCCAAAAAGGTTAATAAAATTACAATTTCATAGCTGGAAACCACTCCTCTAGTGTTGAGAAAAAACAAGTACCTTCCCACTGCTAACGTTTGACTGCCAATACGAGAAACATCAAAAAATCCACGGCAGGCAAACAATCAGGGCTAAGAGGCTAACTTCGTATCCAAAAAGGTATGCGCTGAGACACAACAACGCTAATCCCCAGAAATGCTTCCTAAAACAGCTTTATTCTTCCAGAGTTAAAAACTACAGATAAAAGTCCCTTTTTTTCATATCAAACGATAAGCGCTTTCGGATAACCTTCATCAGATCGTTTAAAAACCCGGGACTTCAGTTCTATTTAAGTATAAAAACAAGTTGGAAGTCTGACCAATCAGGTGCATGTTTCCATCACAATATCCAATAGCTCTTCACTATAGGTCATCTTAATCAAATATGTAGTCAGCCAATCAAACAGTCCTAATACTGACACACCTCACTGGTGAATTATGCTTCCAATGCAGTGAATCAGGATCGTAAAATTTCATAAGTCACAATAACAGGTTCAAATAATGTTCAGATGTCATTCTAATCTATAGGATGTACTCCGAACGTCTTTATACTGGCCAATGCATGATGTTATATTTTTCTCTAATTGACATGCAACTTTAAGTATTTATTTGGTTGCATATCAAAGCTTAATGGTGCACACCAGAAAGATGAACTATATATCTATCACATCCAATCCAAAAACAGCAGCATTCAGAAAGCCGATCAGTAGTCAGATAGTAGCAAATATTTGGGTATGAGATATTTTCATTCGTATAAATGATTAATTCATATTAGGACCTACTTATTATAACATCTTGCCAATCTAAACTTGGAAAATTGACGAGATAACATATGGCAGCTTTACTAAATGTCCATAGTGAAAGCGAATTTAGGTATCCAATAGAGTTAACCTACTCACCAAGGCAACCAATCAGTACATATAACTGTTCTGCCAGTAAAGCAGATCTGATGCTAACACACCTCCATGGCGGACCTGATTGAGATTACTCAATACTCAGCAAATAAGAAAAGCTGGACTTTTAACATCATAGCCACCAGATCCAATCATCTTCACAAGCCATCTCAACCTATAGTGTAGTGCTTAAAACTCTCTACATCCATTTTCCACCAATACGGAATTATGTCATGTCGTCTATACGATTGATTGAAAAAATAGTGAAGTTTAGTTGTGCATCTTTTCTCCTCTAGTGTTAGATAGGCAGTACAATGCTCACCACTCCCACTGGTAAGCAGTAGGACTTTCCTCTACCACAGCAAGGTCTGGATAGCTCTGAACACAGAATTGTATGAGAATGCTTTTGAGAATATATAGCATCATGCATTCACTTGGTTCATATAACAAAACTATGTATGAGAAAATTACAGTGGTATCTCAGAAATGTTAGGCGCCAGTGCTGCCAGTTTTTTTTTTTTGTTAAACAAGAAACATCTTTATTAATTTATCACTTATGACATAGGGAGTCATACATTTACATAGCTGAAAACAAATCATATCAACAGTTTTAGTTGCAAACATTATACATCACTTATAATCTATAAAATCATTGTCAGTCAAACATTACATAGCTCATTCAAATCCTACCTTCTTGTAAACCTCATTCCTCCTCCAAAATGTTGTTCTGCATGCATTATTCCCACAGTTCCCATTTTTTCTATGTAATTTGCTCCTACCCTTTTCTGAAGATCCCAGTTCCAGTTATTTTATCTGTGTTATATATTCACTACAGTACAGTTGATTTAGACTTCGATTTCCATTTTCTAGTAATCACTTTTTTGGCAGCCACCGTAGTTAGACTCAGCAAGGTCTTACTATGTCTAGGCAATTCCGATTCATTCTGTATTGTAACTGTCTGCTTCTGCTCTGTATAGGAGCCTTAACTGTGTAGCTCTGAAATATCCCTTCAAATTAGTTAATCCCAAACCACCTTGTTCTGTTGGAAGAATCAGTTTATCCCACTTCACTCTTGCTGTCTTCCCCTTCCAGATAAAATTCTTAGTACCAAGAAAAGATGGACTTTGGAGGCATAGTCTTGATCTTTCTAGGCTCAGCAATCACCTAAGGGTCTAGAAGTGCAGAATACTAACAGTGAAGTACATGTACTGCTATCCCTCCTCTTCCCTCAGCTTTTTATTAATTGTGATCCATAACTTCTCCTCTAGTTGAAAAAAAATATGCCCTACATGTGTATAAAACTAAAGGGGCAGAAAACATTTCAACTGTTTGTATCTTGTTGTCCATATCTTTTGTTTAGTTTCTTCCCACATATCCTTAGCTGCCACAGCAGACTCCTTTTTTAATCCATACTTCTAAGTACTTCATTTTATCATGTCCCCATAAATATGGATATTGCTAAACTAGTTTGTGTGTTGATATGTAGTTTACAGCTATTGCCTTTGTTTTAGCTTCATTAACTGCGTATCCTGAAAGACTTGAAACTGTTTCAAAATGTTCCACAACACTGAGATGTCATTTTCTGGTTTTATCATGTATAAAATAATATCATCTGCAAATAAAGCCAGTTTTTCTTGACTACCATACCAATTATATTCTTGAATTTCTGAGTCCGTTATTTTCTTTGTCCATGGTTCTAAGTGAATAACAAAGAGGAAAGAAGACACTTCTGCCAGTGCTGCCAGTTCCTGGAAGAATCCTTTCTACTGTTACATTTCATAAAACAGGAGATTTCAGGGTGGAGTCAACCTTGGCAAAATGAACCTGGGTGTCCTTTTCAAACAAGCTGCCAAGACCAGTCATCCCGCTCCATAAAGGAGGAGGGAGGTTGGCATAATGGTGAAGGTGTTTACCTTATGAACACAACGTGCAGGGTTTGATTCTCACATGGAGTAATTGGCTTGGCTTAAAATGGCCCCCAAGAGCAGTTAGCCTAGTATGAACCTATGAAAACCTATGAACCTATGGGAGCAACTACAGACCCTGGGAAATATTGCCCCATTAGCCTGATGAGTCTGGTATCCAAAGCTATGGAGCGCATCGTCATGGACCTACTTAACAGAGATATAGGCAATCTCCAAACTCTTGACCCCACACAGTTTGGCTTTGTCAAGGGGAGATCCTGCCTGCTGAACCTAGTTGCCTTCTTCGAGGCAGTCACCAAGGCTGTGGATGAGGGTAAGGCCGTGCATACAGCCTACCTCGACCTGGCCAAAGCCTTTGATACCATTCCCCACTCAGGTATCATTGTTAATCTGACCAAACTAGGCATCAATCCTTACATCACTAGGTGGGTTGCAAATTGGCTCACAGACAGGACCCACAGAGTGAAAATTGCGGATTACAAGTCAGACTGTCGACCAGTCACGAGTGGAGTCCCACAGGGCTCGGTCCTGGGCCCCCTCCTGTTTGGCATCTACTTCTCAGAAGTCCAGGCCAACACAGAAGGACTCTGGCTGACCAAGGTCGCTGATGACTTCAAGCTAGGAGTCATTATGAACTCCCCAAGTGATGCAGACATCCTATAAAAGGGCATCTCTGAGACCAGTGACTTGTGTTGGAACCATGGCCTGAAGCTTAATGCCAAAAAATGCATTATCATCCCCTCTGGAAAAAAAAAACTCAGTTCCCACGAATTACAATGTTGATGGGAGCCCACTGAACACTGAAGGGGCTGTAAGAGATCTGGGCCCCCAGGTCGACAGCCACCTCACCTTTGACCACCACATTGCCATTGTGATCAGAAACTCCTTCTGCGCGGCACATCTTATAACCAAAGGTTTCACATCCAGGAAGAAAGAGGTCATCATCCATCTCTTCTCATCCCCTCATTAGATCAGTCATCGAATATAACGCCCCATTTGGCATGTACCTGACCAGATGCCTACAACAGCTGGAGAGGCCACAAAAGTACCTCACAAAAAGATCCTAGGCCTTAAACACTTGTCCTTCATGGACAGACTCATGAAACTTCAGCTGTTCTCAGTCTCTTATTGCCTACTTAGATCTCTGCTTGATTTACAAAACCATGTCTGACCCAGCCCTACTTGAAATACTACACCTAAACAAATCCCAGTCCCCCCACACCACACTCTCCAGAGATCATAACCACATTACCACAATTAACAGAACATGCTGGAGGGACAGGTTCATTTCCCAAAGACTACCCATACTCTGGAATAAGCTTCCCATTCATGTCAAGCAGAGCACCTTGCTGGCCCTCTTCAAAAGAAATCTTGACGAGTGGCTGGGTAACAGAAAGTTCACTCCAGGGATCATTCCAGTTGCCCTTCTGGATAGGGGCACTTTGAACTAACATTGGGTGGCACTGTGCTTTTTTTGGGCTAGGCTTGTAAAGGCTCTAGGGCCATTAGCCTAGTACACACCTATGAACCAAGTTTTTTAACAGTAAATGCCTTAGACTCAGCCTAGGGAGCCCACTCTGTTAATCTGAAAGTTCAAGGCACTTGGAACATCAGGTATATCAACAAACATATCAGAGTCAAGGAGATGATTATGGTGATCTGGCAGTCAAGGCTTTCAATCTAGTCTGAAGACAGGTATGCTGTATGACATTACAGATAATATAGTAGTGATGAGTTACATAAACTGGTGGGAACACACTCCTGAGCTGTTTGCAGGCTAGCTGTGAAGGCATCAGACATCACCCTGTAGTCAGGGTGGACTCTGAGAGTATTTTTTATTCTGACCCAGTATAACACTCCAGCAGATCAGCTGAGATGAACTACAGTAGACCCCTATGGGACATGAATGACCTTCACAATTCTCTTTACATTATGTTTATTGGTGTCTTTAAAAGTAGTTTAAATTATTTCTATGAAGATAAGAAATTTACATTTATTTTAATTTGACCACACACGTTAGTATCCATTTTTGGACTGAATCTAGTTATGAACTATGACCTTCTGATCTGGCGGGGTGTAATGGGAGTATGGTAATGGTGTAGTTACTAGTTTCTTTCCTGCATTTATATATTCATTATTTTACCTACTGATGCAGGTGTCAGATGTTACACATTATAAGCGACTGTTTCTTACCAAAGCCTAAGATGGAAGTAATATCGATAGCTGAACTGTTCAGTACATTGAGGTACATTTGATGTCTGTAATGTAACTGGTACATTACTTCAGTGTCACATTTTATACAAGTCCTTCTTTAGTAATGGTCTGGTAAACATGTACTGTTTCATTTTGCCAGGAGACTGTTGTATAGAAATTCCAGTGTATTGTCTTCTGTATGGCTAGTGCAATATTGTTTATATATAATTATTTCCATCTCTCGAAGAGCCCACAAGGTACTGCTTTGGAGGCAGCCTATATGTTAATGATTTACTCTTAAATCAGTCCTCTCCAGAGAAAATAGTACAGTTGTGTATAAGCAGCATTTGGAGATGTTACAATGAAGCAGTCTCAAAATTTCACTTTCTTAGGTAAAACATTTTAATTATTTCCCATAATTAATTTCCAGAACTCCTGAAGTCACTTTAGAGAGTTTTCTATTGGTATATTTTTCATTAATATCGACACAGAAAGACTGCTGCAACTAAGAAATAGTTTTAGCCTTTTCCATTTCTTATGTTTTACATTGGCTTCTATCTGACAATCCTATTGTTCCTGTTATCTCTCTTCTTTAGATAGCTGTGTCTTAAAGTTGGTAGGAAAGCATACAAGTATTGATAATGTTCATGTAGTGCAGCAGTTGTTAGATTTCAAAATGAGCTTCTTGTTCAAGAGGGCTTATTTTAGAGTAGCATTTTTATAGTTAGATTTGATGTTCATCATACTGTACTTTTGCAGCTCTCATCAGTGGGATATCCTGCCAGGAGGCAGATCAATGGTCAGCCTGAATTTCAAAACAATGTTTTCCCACAGTGACTGTTGCTGACTCCTTCCCACATGGATGTCAGCACATTGGAGATATAAGAGGGATTATTGGCCAATGTCATCTTCAGATCTTTCTTACAGCAGTGATTGCATGCTATTCAAAAGCAGTGTCAGTACAGTGATTTGGCCTCTTCCCAGAAGGATAAGAATCCCATAGGGAAATTCTTTTTTTCTGTCTTTTATTTTAGTAGCTTTTTATATGAACTTATGCCTGATAGTGATATGAGTGCAGAAATTGCTGTTAAAATTAACAGTTGCATTAACTCTGGTAAAGAGATGCTTCATTAGGATTTCTGCTCCCATAGCCAAAGATCAGAGAAGGTTTGTAAGATTCTCATAGCTGGAGAAGAACTTTTCCAGTCCACATTCTTGCCCTTTGGCCTTTACTGCATACAGACCATTATAAAATGTGTAGCTTCAGTAACAGAATTCTGCTTAACAAAGGATATCTACATTTACCACACTTGGACAACCACCTGATTCAAGTAGACTCTTTGGGGGAGATTCATAGGGCCTTGAATATTACCTTTAATATGTTTTCAAACTCGACCTCTCAAAGACAAACTTAACGTCTGCAGAGAGAGTGATTTTCTTGGGGGCACAGCTGGATATGAAACTACAGAAGGCATTTCACCCATAAGACAAAGTGCTTTCCCTGACTTCTTTTTCCAGAGCATTCTAGAGAGGAATGCCATTATTGCAAGGAAATTCCTGAAGCTTCTTGATTAAATGGAATTGCACATTCCTGTAGTCCCACTCGCACATGAGGAAAATGCAGTGGTACCTGAGAAAGAGATAGTGTCAACATTCCAGCTAATGGAAATGCCCATATCTGTCACCCTGCCCCATACAAAGAAAGAACTCTTATGGTGAAAAACATATGTGCAAGTCAGTTAAATAGTGCCTTTTAGACTAGTGAAGCTCATTCAACTTTTCTAAGACTTGGCCCAGGGAGCCCACACACTTACCTTGAATGTCCAGGACCATGGGACAGGGATATGAGAAAAAACATAAATATAAAAGAAGATATGGCTGTTGTATTAGCACTCAAAAGTATTCAAATAAATTTGGAGACTGTGCCTTCCCCCCAGATACTCACAGACAACAGTGCTTCTGATTGCTACATCAACAAACAAGGGGATACCCACTCTTGCATCCTGAAAGCATTTGTTTTGCGAGCATGAATGATTGCTCAGGAGTCATGCATGATGCTCACCGTGATCTGCATCCCTTTTCAACAGGATGTGTTGGCAAACAAACTGAGCAGATCCTCTGTGGAACCATATGAGTGGATGTTCGGCAAGAAACATTTCTGGATCTGGTTAACTAATGAGGTGTACCAGAAGTAGATGGCTTTGCTTTCGTAGAGAAAAAGACCGTTGAGAAAGTTTTTCTGTAGGACAGTAGTTCCAACAGCCTTGAAAATAAGGTGCCTTCTCACTCAGTTGGTCGTTTGTTTCTGTACACTTTGCATTCTATACTCTTGATTCCCAGGGTATTGCAGAAGATCAAGGAGGGAAGGTAAGACATACACTGCTAACTCCCTTTTGGCTGAGGCACTGTTGTTTTTTTCCTTCTGCTAAGCCTAACAAGGGCAGAACCAAAAACGTTTCCTCAGTGTGTGAACTACCTGATACAGAAAAAAGTGTCCCAACCCAACCACCCTGTAGGTGACAGCTTGGATGTTCTATCACTCATCTCTGCCAGGCACATGTGTTCAGAAGATCTGCATATGAGGCTAACACAAGGAAATCATACCTAGCAAAATGGAAGAGATTCTCCATTTGGTACCTATCTTGGGATCAGGACCCAAACACATTCTGAGTGACCCTTACAAAGCTGACCTGTATTGCCCCTCTCTAAATATCCATGTGTCAGCTTTCTCAGCCTGCCTAATACTTAACCCCCTTTATATTCTTAACTACCAGTAAAAGGTTTTACACCTCAGTCCGCAGATCTTCACAAGTATACATTATGTATGCTGTTGTGTACGTGCACTCAGCCAGTGGGTTAACAAATGCAAATACTATATGTTGTGTCTTTTCAGCTTATCCCGGTTAGGGGTCGCCACAGCGGAACTCCGGTCCGCTAATGTGTGGTAGTGGATTTTTACGTGCCGAGTTACCAGCCCTGACACACGACCTTCAACGAAGGCACGCCCATTCACGCATGCCTCCACACAGAAGACACTCTAGCTGAGAATCGAACGCGACAACATCTTGCTATGAGGCGGCAACACTACCGCAGCACCACTACATTTAAAAAAAAGTAAAACATTGATGTTCTTTCACTACTCCCCTCCCCAGTGACATTGGTTAAGTGCTAAATGCAAATCACACACCAGACCAGTAGTTAGTACTTCTTTTGCTTGTAGATAACATTTTTTTGTTTGTGTGGGAAAAAAAATGAGTAAACCCTGTTCAGTTCTTTATTTATAGTCTGTCTTTGTTGGTTGTGGAGACAGGGGTTGTCTCAGTAAAGAAAGGTAAATAACCAGATTTTCATTGCAAAGTGGCAACACAAAGCAGGCAAAAAGGGTTCCAATGTAATGGAACTGAAACGAGCTAGGGATCGTTACTGCATGTGGTGGTTGTGGGGTGTGTGACTCCCCTGCACTGGCCCAGTAATCAAGGAGCCTCAATCCTCACCACGTGCAACAGTGAGGGATGTACACAATGGGAAGATAACAAGTACACACACGGTAAAGTACAATTTCCCTTAAGAGCACACAGAGATCACAGCCAATTTGGGGCTGGTTTCTCCCTCTTTCTCCAGATCCCAGTAAGACTCCCCACTGGCACAGCTATAGAGTTAAGTCCTTAGCCAGGGTTCCAAGCCAAGTCCTCCCAACACTCTCTCTGTCTACCAGTGCTTCGTGTCTCTGTCCAGGTAGCTGACACACACATACACGCTTTGAGATTTGATTTATACACAAACACACACCTGGGAAAGGCTGGCACAGGTTTACTAGCTATGCCCCCTTATGCCCAAACTATAAGATAGTTGGCACTGCCAGCAGAACCCCTTATCAGCTACTTTAAGGCCCATACCAAAGGATGACCAATCCTACTGTGTAATGTTACTATTATCCAAATGATAGTCTGACCAAGAGCAAGGCTATTTAGAAGTGGCATGTACAGTGTCATCAAATACATATGCAAGTACTCTGAGCTTAAATATGTTTCACAGATATCAGCCACAAAGATAGGTTTAAATATATTTAACAGTAAATAATAAAAGAAAACGACAATACTCACACAGCAGAGTTCAGAATCACAGGAAATATTTTAAAACAACATTGCAGGACAGTCTCAAATACAGAAAACATTTAAACTAATCTTTACTATATCCCTATCTATATCTAAGAGAGAGGTAATTTCCCCTAAGTCTTACTTACAGAGCAAGGCAAATGCAGATGAGTGGATGTTCTTGCTAGGCCCAAGACAAAACACAAAATGCCAAATCTCTCTCTGAGAGAGTTCTTAAATTAATATCAACCATTGCTGCTGGGTCAGCTTGGATGACATCACTCTTTGTCACCTGCCTTCAGATCCCAGGCTAACAGAAACTAACATCTCTGTGTTAAAAATACACATTTCTCAGATGTTTGCCTAGAACTGGAAGTCGAAAAACAATTCACTTGTACATTTTAGACCTAGTAATTACTTCTCTCCAAGACCATATAAAAACCTCTAGCTCTAGACATTGTGTCCACTTCACTGAAACTGAGAGATAACACAATCGTAAAACACTAATTTCAACTTTTCTTTTTTTTTTCCTCAAAAATTTTTTTATTTTTCAAATACAGTTAAATTCCATAGTATTTGTATATAACATCTTAAATAGCTTTGTACACTATTTACATCAGCCTGACACTGTAACAGAGCTCAATATATACAATTACTTTATAGGTATAACAATCCAGTTATCAGAGTGTATCTGTTTAGTTATTGTAAAGTGTCGATCAGTGATAAGACTTTTTCCATGGATTGTTAATAAATGGCTTAGGATGAATTCTTAATTCTTTAATTTTAATTTCCAACAATTCTGTGATCTTCAGTAGGCTGTAGAAGTCTTCTAAAATTGGTATTGTGTTTGTATTCCATCTTGCTGTTGTACACTTCATTGAGATTGCAAGTATTGTTCATACTAGATACATATTTGACTCATTCAAATGAGCACCTTCATACACATTTAGTAATACTAGAGCTTTAGGTAAGTTAAACAATTCATTAAGCAAAGCTTGTAAAAAGTTTTTAAAATCATTCCAAAATGGCTTAATTTTAACACAGTCGAAAAAAATGTGATTCCAGTCTGCATTGTGTATTTGCTCACACCTCCAACATATTCTCTTTGTAGAATAATTAATGTTAGTAATTCTGTCTGGAGTTGAGAATGCTCTTGCAAGCATTTCCAATTAAAAACTTTCCAGTATTCTGTAAAGGATGTATGTTTTACTGATAATAAAATATTTGATTTACTTTCTTCAGTTAGCTGTAATGAGAGTCATTTTGTTATATAATTCCAATATGAGGATTTGTGTGTTGTTTTATAATTTATCAGTATCTTGTAAAATTTCTAAATACTGTTTCCCATGTCATAATCATTATATATGATTTCATAGAGGTATTTCATAAGTTTAGGTATTTCTTTAAATGAAGAATTACTAATTATTCTTTATAAATCTTGTGAATACGTCAGAATGCTTTGCATAGTTAGACAATCTTGTTGTGGAATTTTGTATGTTGTTTCTATTGTTTGCATTTTAGTTCTTTGATACACTGAAACCAACAAACAAATCCTTTCTGTTCCCAGGAATTAATTATTTCTCTGTATATTTTATGTGGATAGCTCTTTATAACTATGAATGGTGTTAAAAGATTAAACCAGATTTTTAAATCTTTATTTGCATTGGAATTTTCCTAAATGAGTCAATGCAATAATTAATCATACATGTTTTACTGGGCTTAGTTATATTATATTGCATACTAATGCATAATATGTGCCATGGCAAATTATTTTTATCTGTTATTTGAAATTTTTTTTGTAAATCAAATTCATTTATTGATATTACAGTTAGTAATTCTTTCCAGTTTGCAGAATAATTTGGACTTATCCAATCTGAGATTGTTTTAGATATTGATGCTTTTGTATATGTTTCTATATCAGGAAAGTTTAATCCTCTGTGTTTCCATGGTCTGATATGATGTGTTAAAGCTATTCAGTTTCTTTTGGGAGACCATAAAAATTTTATTAGGCATGAGTTTATTTCTTTGAGTATATTCCTTTCTGGTAACAGTTGTGTTGCCAAAGCTATATATAGAATCTTGGGTAGTAAAACCATTTTTATTAACTGAAGTCTATCTTCAAATGTTAATATTATTTTGTTCCACTTTTCCATAGAGATCTTAATTGTATTGATGATATTATTGTAGTTTCTTGAGGCTAATTCATTATTATCTTTGCCTAACTCAATTCCTAGATATTTTAAGGTAGATTCTTGTTTCCCTATAGTGTGATTCCCCTTCATCTGCAATTCTTTTTTTTTATTATTAAAAATAAAAATTTTGATTTTGATTTATTGAAGTAGAGTCCTGAAGTCCTGTAAAATGTGTCAATTAAAATATGTAATTCTTCTAATGTCTCTTTTGTATTGGATAATGTTAATAATATGTCATCAGCAAAGAGCATTGCTTTAGAATTGTATTGTTCATAAACATCTACTTCTTTGATTTTTGTATTGTTACTTATTGAATCTGCCAATATTTCAATAGCCAAAGCAAATAGAATTGGTGACATGGGACATCCTTGTTTAGTACCCTTTGTTATATGTATAGATTCAGTGGTGAAAGGACCTAGCTTAACATACACCAAATTATTTGTATATATATATTCTTTAGTAGATGAACAAAGGAAGGAGAAAATTCAATTAACACCAGAATTTTGAATAAATAGTCCCAATTTAGGGAATCAAAGGCTTTCTCTATATCAAGCCAATTATGATTATTTCTTTATTTTTTATTAACATAATCTGTAAGAGAAAGTATCCTTTTAATATTATCATGTGTGTGTCTATGATATATAAATCCAGTTTTATCATTATTTATTGTTTTGGATAGTGGTGTTTTCATTCTGTTAGTTAATATTGTCATAAATATCTTGTAGTCATTATTTAATAATGATATAGGTCTATATGAGGTACATAGGTTTGGGGATTTGTTTTCCTTTAAGATTGGTGTAATTAAGGAATATCTCTAAGAGGGTGGTATTAAAGCCTGTGACTGAATTTCTAATAGAGTTTTATGGAAGAGGGATAGTAGCCTTGAAGGAAAAAGTTTATATATTTCCATAATTATGCCATCTATACATGGAGCTTTATTATTTTTACCCTCTTTTATTATATCTGTAATTTCTTTGTAGGCTATGGGTGCTTCCAGTCTAGTTTTAATTTTCTGGTACTTTTGTATATTAGAACATTTTTCATCTAGATTTAATTGATCGGTATGTATATTTTCTTTTTGGAAATGTTCCATATACTGATTTCTACAGGCATCAATAATGTCACCTATATCGGATACATTTCCCCCTTTCTTTTCATGGAATGTACTTTTAATGTTATTAGCTTTTTATTGTATTTTGATTCTTGTGGATAAATTATGTAGATATTTGGGAGAAGTGGCCAAGGTATTAATTTGTAGTTTTTCTAAAGCTAAACTAGTTTTATGTGTTACAATTTAGTTGTATTTATTGTTTAATACTTCTACTTTCTTTTTCATCTCCAAATAATTTTGATTTTTTTCAGCTTTTACTGACAAAAGTTTGGATTGTAGATCTAATAATTCAGAATCCCATTCTCTGATTTTTTTTTATACCAAGTTAGGGTTTTACCATATATGCAACCTTTTAATGAGTCCCATATCATTATTTTATTTTATTTATCTCTGTGGTGTAATTAGTATCTAAGAAGAACTGTAATTCAGATGGTAATAACCAGGGTTTGAACGCTTTAATTTTAGTTATATATGCTGGAATTCTGGAGATAAAGATTAATGGTTTGTACCCATTTTGAAGTTTTAATATCAATGAATTGTAGTCTGAAAAGTGGCAGGGAGTGATTGAGAAATTAATGATTTTAGAGTGTAAATCATGGGCAGCAAATTTTTTTATCTATTCTAGTTTGGGTACCAAATCTGTGATTTTGATGGGAAAACAAAGATTTATCTTCTTTAAAATTGAAAGTATCTACAAGATGAAATGATTCTACCCACTTGTTTAAACCTTTTGATACAGCAGATGTATGCAGCGGTCTTTTATTTGTAGTTTCAGATATATCAAATATACAGTTAAAATCTCCTCCTAATATTAAGTTGCCTTTATAAGTATTGGAAATTAAATCCAAGTGTTTTTTAACAGTTCCTGATCCAATGCCTGGGAACCAGTATAGATTGGCTAGGGTCCATATTCTGTTATTATATTTAACTATACTAATGCCATGAGGCCTTCTTTATCTACATACTTCTAAATGATTTCTGGGTTAATCACATTTGTTTTCCATAAAATTGTTATCCCTTTTGTCCTTAGTATTCCATTTGTAATTGTCATTTGTTTTGAAATGAGTTTCTTGAAGGAAGACAATTTGTGCTTTGTTCAGTTTTAAATATTTCAGTAGATTTGATCTATTGCTAGGATTTTCTGAGCCATTGGTATTTAAAGATAATAAAGTTAAATCCATCTTAGGTAATTTAGACTATGTATTTTTTTGTTTTATTGTGACTATTAAACATTTTCATCTGATAACTATAAAGTATATGAGCTTTTAAAGGAAATTATCAGTTTTGTACTTTGAGTGTTTACCAGTAAAGTAATGTTTTGGTCAGGCATACTAAAATGTTTTTGTAAAATAAATTTAAATGAATAAATGTTAACAAAACTAAGATCCACACTAGCCATGGAATGAAAATCATTCCTAATCTGATGGATAAACTTAAGTCCATCAGATTTTCTCTCATACCTTGACAATCCAGAACATCTGAGCACCATAAATTGAATTATCATATGGAGAATATTTGTAATTGGAATAAGCAATATTTATATTATTTTGAACAGATATAGTACTATTGTAGATTAGACAGAATTCTAATACAATATAAATGTTTACTTATTGTATAAGCAATTCATATTTACATGAAAGATAGCAAGCAATTCAGTCATAGTAAAGTAGGATGCATCATATATAAAACCTCAGTAAAAGATTATAGCACACAGTTATTTAACATATTCACACTTATTGATGAAGTCTTTCAAAATATATTACTTAATATAAATAGATGGTAATAATATGTATACCTAATGTTTATAATACAGTGTATTTTACTTGATGTATCAGAAGTTATATTTCATTGTTTGCCAGCATTTAAGTAGTTTGTTGCTAACTTACTTAAAGCATCAAGTATGTTTTATGTAAACATTGATGAAAGTTAGTGCATTTTAATTATCAGTGCATACCCCTTTTCCTACACATAAGGATTTTCATATATGTCATTTCTTATTATAAAATGAGTGAAATTATAGGTTAAAAACAACAAATTCACTTATTGTGATTAGTGATTACAAGTTCCCTTTCCATATTCATATATTGCCATTTTATGGCATATGCTGAACGTTTTTAGATTTAAATGGCAACATTCTATTTTGTATAATCAGCAAAGGTTAAACTAAGTGATTATTGTCAATTTAATACTATTTGTTCAGAATGTGATTGTTACATTATGTGACATTCCTGGTTTAGGCTGCTGTTTCCCTTGAACAACTTTGTCAGTTTGAGGTCATGTATAAAATATTAGTTATCTTGGTAACAGCTTAAGTATTATGTATGGTCAAGATGGGTTACAAAAACTACAATTCAAGTTAAAGCAGTTACATGACTAGTTATGCATATTTGCTTATATAAAAAAGTCATCATGACAAGTCAAAACAGTAGTGTTATTATACACAAGCCCATGTTATTAAATCCAGTCTTTAATAGCTACATTCAACAGACTGCTTCATCTTATATCACAATTACATATTTTATGTCTAGATTTACTAAAATCATACATTACATAACTTTTGTGTGGTTTTTTTTTTTTTTTGCTGTTGTTGCTTAGTTATTTGAGAGACCAAAAGCTGTTAAGCATCATCCTCACTCTGTTTCCATTAACATAGAAACCTGGGAGCATCTGTTTCTGTTAGTGTGTCTTCAAAACTGCTTACCAGAAGCTGGCGATGCACCTGACTTCACTTCACTGCAACTTCAAGCCTAAACTCCCTCCCTTTCAGCGAGGCAGCAGCCAGGAAAAGAACAGAGAGCAAACAGATCAACAAAAAAAAAACCCTCCCAACAAGCCGCCACAAGAGACAATATACTCCTCCAGCACTTCCAACTCCCACTCAGCAGACATATAAACAAATCATTCTATGCCAAAACATCCCAAATCACAGCTCCATCCACCCCCTTCCCCCAGATCCAGGCCAAAACACCAAATATCTCTTTCCATTTCACAAGCATCAGTAAACCATGATCACAAGCTGCAACCCACACCTTCCCGGAGACAAAAACGGCAACACACAACAAGTGCCAGACACAGCTGCATCCACATACACCATGTCAGGCTTAATCAAATAGCACTCGAAGCTGTGATACCTGCCATAATTGATATTAATTATGTTTAGACAGAATAATAATCACATTTGTACTAGCTGCCAGACACAGCTGCATCCACGCACACCATATCAGGATTGATCAAACAGCACTCGAAGTTATGATACCTGCCATAATTGATATTAACTATGTTTAGACAGAATGACATTTGTACTAGCTGCCAGACACAGCTGCATCCACACATACCATATCAGGATCAAACAGCACTCATAGCCGTAATACCCGCCATAATTGACATCAACCATATTTAGACATAATAACGATGACATCTGTACTAAGAGCTTGCTACTATTATTTGACCAGGATATACATGACATTTCTAAATCATACTTTAATTGTAGAAGGCATTAGTCTCCATGACAGCATTTTTTTCAAAACGCTCTACTGTTACTACTATTATATATGATGATAATTTGTTACATTTGAGTCTGAACTCTGATGAATGGTGCCTTGTTGAATTCATTAATTAATTATTTAAATTATTATAAGTAAAATCAATGAAAAATGAACAAGATAAGTATTCACAGAATTCAAGTAGGGGAATAGAAACTTCTATGTTTGTATTATATGTTGCTTTGTTTGGCTTATATGTAATGTAAATAGTAACCCATCTTGACCTACCTTTGTTTGTGAAGAATTATTGGACTCTCTGAACATTCTGAATAAATCATTACTGCTTCTCAGTTGTTTAAGAATCCCTCCTTTTTTTTTAAATAAAAACAGATGACAAGTGATGTACCATATCAGCTGATACTTTGAGAGATGTAGTTGTAAGAGTTATTTTTTTGGTACAGCTATCCTGGAATCAGTTTTTTGTTTCTCCTTTCTAGCATCAGTCCAAGGATTTGTTTCTTTTATTCGTTTAAGAGTATGGGGCCCTCCATTCCATTTCTTCTGGGATAGACACTATGTTGTTTTTGTTGAATATAGTAGCTTCTTCTAAGTCATTAAAGGTTCTCATTTCATTGGCAAAAAGTATTTTTATCTTGGCTGGAAAGGCCAGATGTACTTTAATGTTGTTTTGTTTCAACAGTTTTATTATTGGCCAGGCTTTTTTCCTTTGTTCTGGTATTCTGGAAGAATAGTCCTTGTCAAACCTTATCAGGCTATGATTGTATTTTAAGGGTGATTTTCTCCAAGCAGATTTTAATATTTGTTACTTGTCCAGAAATGAAAGAAATTTTATAACTATGGATCTGGGTGGAGTATTTGCTGAGTTAGAACAGGTTTCCTTAGTGCTCTATGCACCCTTTCAATTCCAAATGAAAGTCCCATTTTCAAGTCTAAAAATTCCGGAATCCAGGTTAAGAATGAAATAATGTCTTCACCTTCAGTGTTTTCAGGCAGACCAAAGATCCTTATGTTTCTCCTTTCCCTGTTTTCTAAGTCATCTATTTTGTTAAGCAGCCATGTATTCTGTTTAAACAGAAATTCTTTTTGGACTTCTTCCTCTTTCAGCCTCCCTTCATTGTCATTTAGAGAAGTCTCTATATTTGTTACTTTTGTATGGTGTTGCTGTAATAGTTCCTTAAGAGTATCACTCTGCTTTTGAGAATTTAATTTGAGGTTTTCTAAGTAATTTTTAAAGCCATCCATCTTCAAAGATAGTTCCTGTAAGGTAGATGTCATCAATTGCAGTTCTTTTTTCCAAGCAGCATGTGGGTGAGAATTCCTTGAGTTGTTCATATTCAATAACTCAATATATCTCCAAGTTACTTGACTGGAAAATTTTTGTATAGCTCCACCAAAATTAATATTTTTGTAGTTTAGTAGTTTATCTATATATTTCTAATGTTTTAAACTTGAAAATAATAAAAATGTCCTATATTATTATGCTAGTTTATGGATCTCTCAAAATTCACTGCTCTCAGTTGGCCATCTAGGCTCCACCCCCCCAACTTATTTTTTTGAAGGTTTGTAAGTTACCTCTGTATGTTCCAGCTTCTACTATTAAAGCGTACATTTCACAGGTATATAGTTTATATACATTTCTGTTCTTTTCTAGTGATATACACTGTGGACACATCCTTGAAGCTCAGTACTATACAAACCCTGTTCGATACACACTTATACACCAGTAGTTTAATATACACATAACATGTAGTTCTCTTACATTTATAAGGTAAGCATATGAGTCATGTTGATATTCACAGGTGGCACATGATTATTTACAAAATTCCAGGTAGCTGGCAATGTCACAGGGTGTGGCGACAATAGTATAGAACTTAACTTATTGACTGCAGCTGTATTGGAGGGCCATTTGATTCCATTAAATACAGTTGCAGCTGATATATTATCTCCCTTGCTTATGTACAAGTATTTCCTTGCTGAATTGCTGATTTGCCTGAACCAATTATATTGCAACCACATCTATTGCAGCTGAATGAAATGCCAGTAATCTTTTTCTGTAGTTATTATTGGGCTCTAAAGTTTGTTAGGTCAGGTTTATATGTTGGTGTTTCTGCTTGTTTTTTTTTTTCCTTGGCTTGTTGCTGTTGTGGTGCTCTTCTTGCAGGTGGTAGACTGGAAGAGTGATTATAGATATTTTTGTTTGTATTTTCTGTCTGCAAAAAGGCAGTTTAGAGTTAATGCCCATAGCTCCTAATGACATCCTGACATTGTTTGAGACTGGCTTCCTAAACTAAATGACTTGCTAATTAATACTAGGCAGCCTTAGAAACAGCAAAGAATAAGTAAAAAAAAACTACACTAAGACTGTTTATCTAGAGTAACCTACAGTGGAAATGTTCATTGTCACTTCTTCATAGTTTCCTGTTTACATTCATATTTTTAAAACTAATCTGGGAGAACTACATTTTATTAA
This sequence comes from Protopterus annectens, assembly GCF_019279795.1. Classification (NCBI taxonomy): domain Eukaryota; kingdom Metazoa; phylum Chordata; order Ceratodontiformes; family Protopteridae; genus Protopterus; species Protopterus annectens. Next base: position 775,680,877 of record NC_056729.1, read on the forward strand.
GGGGCATGGTATAAAACCCAGTTGTGGAAGATGGAAAAATGTGTTATCAATGTTCACTTATAGTACACTGTACTGGGTATCTTACAATTTTCTTGCTAGTAATTATGAACATATGCAGTGTTCCCATGTGTAGTTCGTATTTTCAAAAACAAACAACTTGCAAATTATTGCATAGTATCAAGTGAAATTGTAGATTATGATGATGAAAAAAAGAAGTTATGTCTTACCGTAATGTTCCATCTGTATTGTTGATCTTCATTCATCACTGATGGGTTATCGGTTCCGTCCTTGGAACTGAGCCAGCCTTATACCAAGCTGGCACCAGCAAAAAACTTTCAAGCTAACCTATTACCCACAGTACCCTTCTCCCTGTTACATCAGAATGAGTTTGCCCTAACTTAGTAATGCGGAAGCCGTCTCTGAGCAGAATCCCCAGCTACCTTATGTCACTTGGGCGGCCCTTATGGAAGAACATTCCTGAGCACCATTGAGCCAAAAGAAGCTCTTCCCCTGGAGACCGATCCAATTTGTAATGAGTGATAAATATATGGGGAGAAGCCCATGTAGCTGCTGCACAGATGTTGTCCATGGAAGCTCTAGAGTGGAACGCAACAGAAGTTGCCATTGATCTGGTGGAGTGAGCCCTGATGTTTGGTGGAAAAGACTTTTTTCTTGGTGATAAATGAAAATTATACAGTCTCTAAGCCATTTAGATAAAGTCACTTTAGAGAATGACTTTCCCATTTTTGGACCAGAAAAGGATATAAATAACTGGTCTGATTTACGGATTGTTTTGTCCTGTCTAAGTAAAATCTCAGTTGTCTGTGGACATCAAGTAAATGTAAACAATACTCTCCCTTGTTCGAAAATTTAGGAAAGAATACTGGTAGGTCAGTAGTCTGATTAACAGAGAACTCAGAGATAAGTTTGGAAAGGAAGGAAGGGTTGGGCCATAGTGATACTCTGTTCTTATGGAAAATCAAATAAGGATGCTTCGTGCAAAGAGTGTAGAGCTTGGAAATGCGTCTGGCTGATGTAATGGCCACCAGAAAAAGAGATTTCCAAGATAGAAACTTGAAGTCACAAGTGGCTGCTGGCTCAAAAGGAGGCAATGTCAAAGATTGTAAGACTAGTGTGAGACTCCATGGTTCTATAAGCTGCTTGATTGGAGGTCTGGAGAGATAGACTCCTTTCAAAAAGATTTTGCTTAGGCAGTGAGAAATTAAGGAGGAGTCACCAAAACCATTATGAAAATTCGAAACGGCAGCTAAATGAACTTATATAGTTGATGCTGCGGCACACTCCTCAAAGAAGTTTGATAAGTATTGGAGTACGGGAGAGACTGGTGCAGAATATGGATCTAGTTTTCTCTGTCTAGACCAAATTCAAAATGTTTTCCATTTGTCATCATAAAGTTTCCTGGTGGATGGTTTATGCAAAGCCAGGATAATGTCACATACTGGAGAGGAAAGATTACAATGCCTGGCGATCATCGGAAGTGGAGAAGCCAAGCTGTGAGCTTGAGACTGGTCAGGTTCGGGTGGCTCAACCCTTGGGGGTGAGAAATCAGATCTGGAGTCGGATCCAAGATCCACAGTCTGCAAAGTAGACGAAGCCAAAGAAAGGGGAACCATATCTGTCGAGGCCAATATGGTGCTATGAGGATCACTTTGCTTTTCAACCAAAGAGCTTTCTTCACGAATGGAGGAATCAAAGGAATGGGGGGATAATCACAAAGCAGTCCCGTGGGCCAGTCGTGGATTAGAGCATCCCTCGGGGACTCCCCCTGTGGGAGAATTAGGGCAAAGTAGTTGCTGCATTTGTGGTTGGACAGGGAGGTGAATAGGTCGCAGCAAGGCTGGCCCCAATGGCTGAAAATCTTTGTTGGGGTTGAGGGACCACACGTGAGGCAGGAAAATGCATCTGTTCAACTTGTTTGCATTCATGTTGGAATTCCCCGGGATATGCATTGCTATCAGAAATGGTTGGAAGCTTTCGCCCATTGCCAAATTCTCATGGCCTCTTGACATAGGGAGTAGGACGTAGTTCCTCCTTGTTTGTTGATATACCAAACTACTGACATGTTGTCTGATTGGATAGCAATTGTTCCCGAAGGAAGGGTAGACTGAAATGCTTGCAATGCCAAAAGCACTGCCCTCAGTTCCAGAATGTTTATATGCAGATTTGCCTCTAAATTGGACCATGTGCCTTGGACTGTCATTCCCTGAAAATGCACCCCCCACACACACCCTATCAGGGAAGCATCCGTGGTCACAATGACGCTGGGCTGAGAGAGGTGGAAGGATCGGCTCCAAAGTTGTCTCTGACTTCATCCACCAAGATAGATCTTGCTTGCATCAATTTGTTATTCGAATCTGGAAGGACAAAGGGTGGCGATTTGGATACCATTGGGTTAACAAAAGCCACTGTAGGAGTCTCATGTGAAGCCTTGCCAGGGGTACTATTGATATCGATGCTGCCATTGGCCCTAACAGCTGCATTGCCTCTCGAGATGAAGCCATGTCTTGGCAGAGTATCACTTTGAGCTGGATCCTTCGTCTTTTTAGCCTGTGATCTGGGAGAAAGATTAACCAAGAACAGGTATTGAAAATCACCCCTATAAATTCCTAAGATTGGGTTGGAGTCAGATTGGATTTCTCCCAGTTTATAGAGATTCCCAGACAATTTACCAAAGAGAGGGTGTAGTACACGGCTGTTACCAGTAGATGCTTGGTGGGGGCAGTGAGGAGCCAATCGTCTGGGTATGGAAACACCCGGGATCCTTGTAGTCTCAAGTGAGCGGTCACTGCTGCCATGCATTTGGTGAACACTCTGGGGGCTGTAGAGAGTCCAAAGGGCAGAGTGCAGAATTGGTAATGATTGGCTCCCAGCCGGAAGCGAAGGAACCTTCTGGAACATTTGTCCATTTTGATGTGGTAATATGCATCCTGAAGGTCTATCGAGCACATCCAATCGCCTTCCTCAGGAAAGGGGAGAATGGACTGAACCATGACCATCCGTAATTTTGTGTGGGTGATGAAGTTGTTTAAACAGCTGAGGTCCAAAATTGGTCTCCAGTCCCCTGTCCTTTTTTGGCACCAAAAGGAATCTTGAGTAGAATCTGGATCTGATGTGGTCTGGTGGGACTTTTTGGATGACTCTTTTTAAGTACAGCTTTTCTATCTGTAGAGCTGCTTCTTCCCTTAGACTGGGTGGAACATTGTTTTGGTGGCTTTGTGTAGGAATTGAATGGAATTTGGTAACTCTAGTTATTGCCTTCTGCACCCAAGAATTGGTGGTAATTAATAGCCAGGCATTGGGGTGCAGAGAAAGTCGTCCCCCGTCTGCTTCCAGAGGAAAGCAATCAGGCCTCTCTTCAGGAGCGCTGATAGGGTTGTCCAGAGAACAAATCTCTGGAACCCTGATTACGCAGACCCCCTCTGCCTCTGTAGGGGCGTCTTCCGGAAGAGTTGCCCCTCTGCCTCTGGGGATGAACTCGCCACATGTGTCACGAAAAGGACCCAGAGACTTTTTGTGCCACAATTTCCCACTTCTCTGGTTCCTGGAAAAGGAGCGCTGAGGAGTGGAGAAACATACATCAACGGCAGACAGGGTCTTGCCGTCCTGCTCACACCTGGCTAGCGTGTCCTTCACTTTAGGGCCAGACAGGGAAGATGCTTCCACTGGAGTTAAGGAAGACTTAAAAGGATCTGCGAAGTCACATAGGCGCATCCAGGCATGACATCTCATAACTACACCTGAACCCACAGCTCTTGGCACCCCTTCGGTTGCAAGTGAAATTAACCTCATGGATGAATTTGATATTGATTCCAAGATCGCTAGCTGCGAGGCTCCCTTGTCATTAACCTCATCAAATACCTGTCCTGATAGAGTACCAGAGAGTTCAGAGGTGAGATCTCTGAAGTCTGGTGAAATGTGCCAAGTAGTTCAAGGATCGAATTGCAAAGGTCGCTGAAGCAAATACTCGCTTCCCCAGTCTGTCCACTGCTCGGGACTCTCTGTTAGGTGGGTGAACAGTGTGGCTGTCCTTTGTGGCCACCACCACCACCATCACTTCTACTGGTAAACCTTTTAACCAATCTGGATTTTCTTCAGGGGGAGAGAGAATCTTGTCTGGTCTCCTTGGGATTGCTAATAAATCCAAAATCACGGAAGCAGTCCACCAGCTGATACACCAGATCGCTTTATTCAGTAATGCAAAGAAACAATCCACAGAAAACGTAAACGCTATTTCTAAAAAAACACAGTGTGCGTTTTCGTCTCCAAAAGCATGTAAGACTTCATCAGACAACCATAAAATCTCTAAAAACACATAATATACTCTCGTGTGGTTGAAGCCAACCAATAGAAATTCATTGTTTTGCAATTTTCATTACATAAATCTGTTTAAAAAGGCTCATTAGAAACAACTATCAATTGAAATACACTTCGATGTTCATCATAATAAAATTAAAACCTTTTCTCCCTTATTTAAAATTCAGTTCTTCACAATAAATAGAATTTAAAAACATATGAATAAATAAATATGTATGTATATATAAAAACTACTAATACTGTTGTTTAAAAATCCTTTCCATTATATTGTATCCTGAAAGATTCACTATTTAAATAGCACCATCTGCTGTTCCTAGAGAGCTATTGCTAGTACAAATTAAATTCTAGCTGCTCTCAACTTTAACACTGAAGTTAAAGATATGTGATCATTAAGCCCTGGGCTATTTGTTGCATCTAATAAAATCTGCCACCAAAGCTCTTTAAATTCTAGTCTTTCTTCCCAAAGGCCTCCCCTTGTTTCCTTTTTAACCTGTTCTAACACAAAGAAGAAGAATCTAGCATTATTACAATCTAATGTGTGCTTAAATAGAGCATTTGTTTCTTTTTTCTTAGATATCTCATAAATATGTTCGTAAATTCTCTTCTTCAGTGCTCTTTCAGTCTTCCCCACATAATATGAATTACATTCTAAGCACATAGCTAAATATACCACCCCTTGTGAATCGCAGTTAAAATAACCAGAGGCATAAATATTGATGTCCCTAGCTGGTAACAAAATCTCTATCTTATTACTAATGTATGGGCACTGATTACAGTGTCCACACTGATATGTTCCATATTTTTTATTTTTATTAAATGATAACATTTTCATAGAAATTTCATTATTATTTACATTGTTGTTTTCCAGCAATTTTTTTATACATCTACCATTTTTGTACACTATTTTGGGCATCTCTTTTTTAATATTCAAAATATCAGAGAAGGAAACAAAATTACTCCATTCTTTCTGAAAAATCGTTCTCACTTTAGTATTGAAAGTATTAAACTCCATTACCAATGCCGAATTGTACTGAGACTCATCTTCGATACTAACCTTGTTACTCTCAACAAGAGATTCCAAATTATTTTCATTGGTAGTCAATTCTATACCTTTTATTGGTTTATATTTCGTTAATCTATTCTGTTCTACTTCTTTTCTAATATTAGTAATAAATTCAAGTGGGTAGCCCCTGGCTAAAAACATTCCCTCCAGTGTATTGCATTCCTTAAAAAAATCATCATTCTTACTAGTCATGCGACACCCCCTCACAAATTGTCCCTTGACAATGTTCTTTTTACAATGTGGGGGGTGTGCGCTAGTGAAATGCAAGAAGGAATTACAGAAGGTACTTTTTCTAAAAACCTTGGTTTCAAAATCCATATTACTCAAGTTCTTATATACTTCCACGTCCAAATATTGCAATCTATCAGTGGACATGGTATATGTGAATCTTAAAAAATTGGTAGTGTTCTGGATATAATTAAAAAACTCCAGAAATTTCTCACTACCCCCCGTCCAAAAAATAACTATGTCATCTAAAAAACGTCTATAAAGTGTCCAATATTGTGCATATCCGGAATTAAGGACAAAGTTTGATTCCCATGCTGCTAACACGATGTTAGCATAAGTAGGTGCGCATGCCGCACCCATTGCTACACCACTAATTTGCTGGTAATATTCATCATTAAATACAATTAAATTATTCCTTAATACAACTTCAACCAATGCTACTGCTGCAATTTTTTCTGAATGTGTCAATTTTTTGTCAAAAAAAACCATGTCCTCAAAAAATCTCATGCCTTCATGGTGGGGTATACATGAAAATAAATCAATGACATCAATTGTCACAAAAATAAGATCGTTAGTAAGTAACTCAGAATTGATGTCCCTCAGCAGGTCCCAAGAATCTTTTAATATAAATTTATTTGTGGTACAAATATGTTTTGTTGTAATATCCACATATTTAGCCAAAGTAATAGTCTTGGAACCATCAGCTGCTACTATCGGTCTTAAGGGCGGATCACTAACATTTTTATGTACCTTCGGTATCCCAAAAATGATGGGTATCTTAGGTTTAGGTACATATAAAAATTGATGCAGCTTAACATCTATAGTGCCTTCCAAAAGCATATTGTCTAAAATATTGTCTATTTTTTGGTAAGCCAGTTGAACTTCATTCAAGGAAACTATTCTATATTTATTATCGTCACCTAGAATCATATTCATTTTTCCATCGTAGATAATGTTGTCCATTATAACCACCCCTCCCCCTTTATCAGGTTTCATAATTCTAACTTGATTATTAAACCTTAACTCATTCAACATCTTAGATTCTTCCTCTGTAATATTGTGCTCTTTAACTATAAATTTAAATTCTTCTCTAATTTTCTTCTCCAATATTGAATCTAAGTTTTTTATTTGGGGGTGATAGGGCGGATTAAACGTACTTTTTCTAGTTAGCATACTTTTTTGGGAACCTACGTCCAAATTCCTAGGGGGTAGTGTAACCTGTAGATTCACTTTCCTTAAGAACAGCTTCATATCTATTATAGTCTGAACTAGGTCGCCTTTCATGTTAGGAATAAATTTAAATCCTTTACTCAGGACATCAAAGTGTATTTTATTAATAGAAATATTGCTAAAATTATAAATAGAAAAATTATTAAGTGTATGAGTAGTTCCTGTATGTAGGATACCTCCATCCAACTCATCCTGTGTTGTTAATCTGGAAACAGGAATCATATTCCGTATAGAAAATGCAGTCTCCATAGGGGAACAAATGGGGGTGGGGGTAAGGGTATTTATAGAATTGTCTAGTATCTCCCTCTCCCCCTTCTCCCTCCCCTCCACTGAAAATTTTGGAACCGTTTATTATTACCATGTTGCACTATTTCATTTGTCAATGGTGGAAATTCAGTATCGTAATCCATCCACTCATATTCCTCACCAGGTATATTTCTAGAACCATTTCTGATGTTACTCTTCTTATAGCTCACTCTGCTATTATGTTCCCATTTCATAGCAGGTGGCTTAGGGTAACTCACATCATTTTGGTATTCTTCAATATCCCTCCTTAATTTCTTAATTTTTCTTTGTTCTAATAAAATACATTTAGCATCTATTTCTGATCCTATGCTAAAGTATCTTTCTTTTTCACTTTTGATTTCAAACAACATGTCCTTCTTAATAAAACCATCCAAAACTATAATTTCCTGTTCCAAATTTTCTAGTTTTCTATTATTCTCTTTAATAATGAGCCTCAAAATATTAATACCACAATCATTAAAAACATTAACAAGTTCTGTATGGAATAATGTACCGGGTTCTACATTGTTAGGGTACTTCCAAACCCTTAAACCCTTTGGTACAATTTTTTGTTTAATACATTCCATAAGATAACAATTTTCTATATTCAAGGATTTGTATCTGTGCATCAGTCCAGCTAATTTGTCAATTTTCAGAGCGTAAGAGTCACCATCCACCGGTGCACCTTCCTCTGCTCTGTGTAAATTAATGTTCATGGGATTTTTCAACCATTCTATTAAGTTGAAATTATCAGAAATAGTGGGAACAGTACCTGAGGCTTTGGAGCCTAAACAGTTTCTCTGATTGCTTCGGACGTCAGCCAAACCCCGACTCTCGTTACAGCTGAGGCGCTCATTAGACGTATGTAAAGCCAGGGGTGTGTTGGCAGGATTGAAGTTGCTACCGTTCGGTTCCGCTTCCTCCATCCGCACAGGGCTCTGTTCAATATAATGCCTTTTCCTCTTGTGTTTTGAAAGCCCGACTCCTTCCGTCCCTTCGGACATGCCATCACCCTCGTTGTTTCTTCTGTTAACAACCAATGCCGAACAGAGTGGGGTAAGAAGTTCAATCAGCTCAGTTAGCTGACCAATTAATTTACGGGACTGTCCCACGTCCTCCCGGTTCATAGCTGTAGAACTGCTATCCATGGTAAAGCGCCGTAACAAACACAAACCAAAAAGGCGCTAAATTTGGGATTGCGTCAACAGCGTCAGGGTTCCTCCAAGTGTGCTGCACCACAAGCTGAACAAGCTCATCTGCAGGCGGGGTCATCCAAGAGGTAGATGGTTGAGCACAAAACGCCTGCAGGAAAATGGATTCCTTGGAGGGAGGGTTTTTGGGCTTTCAATCACCCCTCTGTTTCAGGATCACAAAGATGTCACCGAAGGAGACATCCTAAAGGGGTGATCGTGGGGACCCTTCCCCTTCATCGTAATCCGTATCATCTGTGAGGGACTCCTCAGGGTAGTCCACGTCCTTCCTCTTGCATGATTTCTTCCATGGAGCTTCATCTGTGGGAGCTTCTGAGGAGGACCCAGAGGAAATGGCACCCTGCAATAGGGTGTCCTGCGGCTGCCATGCTAGATGTCCCAGGACGGTAGCCTGCGTCAGATGTAGCTCAGGGGGAGGACATGGTTGGGGTCCCAATGCCAAAGGCTTGCCTACAGAGAAAAGGGCCCTCTCCAACACCTGGAATGCAGGGCCGCCTGAAGAGGGGTGGAAGCCCAGAACCAAGAAGGACAACCTCAGAACCGGGGTCACATCCCGCTCCGTTAAACCTCCTCCCAGGAATGGAGCCTCAAGCTGGATCGGTACTGACAGGGCTCCTGGCACCATGGACGGCACCGTAGTCAGGGTCAGCACCGAACTCGTAACCGAGGAGCCTGTAGTCCAATCCCAGGTCTGATGAAGACCTGGTTCCAAAGGAACCGAAGGCCAAAGGGTTGACTGCGGTGCCAAAGTGACATCTAGTATTGGCACCGAAGCTGAAGGTGCCAAGAGAGGCGTCACTGACGTGGGCTTTGAAACCTTCAAGGAGGTCGAAGGAGGAGAATAAGATGGAGTCTGTGAAGCAGAATTTCCAAGTCCAAGAAGGGATTAGTTTTGGTCAGAGTCGGTGCCATAGACATTGTTTGTGCCGAAGGCGGCACCAATGCAATTGCAGTAGACAGTACCGAAATCGGTGCAGTAGAAGCTGGCTTCTGGTCCAGTATGGAAAGTTTTGCAAGTTTGGGTTTCGGGTGTCTCTTCTTCTCACCAGAGGGTGAGGAGGGAACTGAATGTGGCCTCTTTTTCTCTTTTCTAGGAGGGGACGGACCATCTGACAAAGAGAGAGCCTCTGAAAAGGGCTATTTAAGAAGGCCCTTTAGAATCAATTTATTCTTGCATTCATTCAAGTTACGGGAACTAAATCCATGACAAATAGAGCAAGGCAGTTGGACGGAGAAATGAGGCACTGTCAAACAATATACACAGTCATCATGAGTGTCACTATTCAGCATTTGTCTCCCACACTTCAGGCATTGTTTGAAGCCTGAAGTGCCCTTGTTTTCAGAATTGTCAATCGCAACACAGTCAAAGCAGTACCAAGAAAAACAAGGCAACAACAAAAAACGATATTATACACACAGCTAAGCAGAAAAACCAGAAAAGAAAATGCCAACAATGGTACTAGAAGTTTACTACAGTGGGTAGAGAGAAGGGAGTGTACCAGCGATGGTACAAAGATTACCAACAGATAGTTGACTAGAAAAAGTTGGAAGAGAGGGTTGAAAACTTAGAGATAGCTAGACACGAGTAAAATAAAGCAGGATATGCTATCAAGACTTTTCACTAAGCACTTATATATCCAAAATATCAAAAATATCAAAGACAGCTTAGAGCTGGCTTGAACGCGGCTTTATGGCTACGTGGCAAACAAGATCTGTGGCAACAGGGAGAAGGATGTTGTGGGTAATAGCTTAGCTCGAGAGTTTTTGGCTGGCACGAGCTTGGTATAAGGCCGACTCGATTCCAAGGACAGAACAGATAACCCATCAGTGGTGAATGGAATGAAGATGAACAACATCAGATCTGTTGTTTGTACTATAAATTGTGTGTTTTATACAAATATTAAACAATTAAGAATATTTTTCATATTTCTGTAAATATCTCCATAAACAATTAGCGAAGAATATCCTGGTATCACGTGAAAGCTCATGTATAGTTAAAGTATTCTAGTAATATAAGTTTAAGATGGTACAGTTTTTAAAACTTTAAAGACAAGTATTCTGGATTTGTGAACACTAAAATATTTACATCTGTTTGTTGTAAGTTTTTAACTTGATTTTCCAGAAAATACTCTTGAATTAATGTAGGTTGTTAGAGGTGTGACAAATCGAGCTCAGAGGTGCTGATAAGTTAAGGAGCAAGAGACAAGCAGATTAGGCTGCCTAGGCATTCAGGAGCACCTGTGAGTGTGACTTTGTTTTCATGCAAGTTGTTAACTTGTTCGGTGGAAAAAGAGGTAAGTAAATTGCAGTAACAATGTTTGTGTGTGTGTGTGTGTGTGTGTGTGTGTGTGTGTGTGTGTGTGTGTGTGTGTGTGTGTGTGTGTGTGTCTTATTGCATCTTTGATGTGTGCTTCAGTTGTTTTTATCAATTGAGATTTAGCTAGAATGCAGTTCTTTTGTAATGTTTGCGGTGAGATGATGCAGAACATGAACCACTGTATAGATAGCCATCTTTAGATTAGTGTCATCATGAATTCAGCCTCCAAAATAGTCATTTGAAATTAAAATGACAGATTTGGAAACTGAAATCATGATGCTGATGTATTTGTGTGGCATGTGTACACATGCGCACTTGTGCACAGCAGTTCATAGGTAAGTACTAGGCTGGCTGCCCCTATGGGTCATTTTACACCTAACCAATTTCCCATTCAAAGATGGTAATCAAATCCTGTACCTTGTGTCAATGGAGTAAACATGGGGTGTGGTAATTGTGGCCGAGTGGTTAAGTGGATAGACTAGAAATCCTTTGGGGTTTCCCTGCTCAGGTTAGAATCCTGTTGATTACAGTGTTGCTCTTTTAAGGAACTTTGACGACTGGATGGGAGATAGAAAATTTAAGAAAATTTACCCCGGGGATTATGGCAGTCACCCTGCTAGGCAGGGGTCCAGGGAAGTAAATATTGTGGGAAGAAATAGCCAGGGAATTGTTATAGCTAGGCTTGTACAGACCCTAGGGCCAATAGCCTAGTACCAACCTATGAACACCCTAACCATTATGCTAACCCTCATCCCCTAGTTTGCTGGGAATTATTGATATTCCTTTGGTTATTTTACTGGAAAGACACTTTTGTATGTGTGTTTTCGATACTGATTTTCAGAGCAGCCCATCTGTATGTGTGTGTGTGTGTGTGTGTGTGTGTGTGTGTGTGTGTGTGTGTGTGTGTGTGTGTGAGAGAGAGAAAAGAATATCATTGTTTTTTTTCCTATGGACACAAAGAATGTTGCTGAACTCTTGTTAGCAGTAACATACACACAAAGTTAACAACTTGGTATCTTTCAGAAATAAGGCATAAACTGCATCATATAACATCTAGCATGTCAGAGCTTCTGGAGAATTTGCAGTTCCCACACTCCAGGCTGTATATAAGTGGATTTTGACACAAGCTTAGTGCTTGACTTTGCCATGGATCCCACCAAGTATAAACCTGGCCTGACTCAGAGATGTGCACAGGAGGTTGCTATACCCTGTGTGGAAGGCTAGAAACAGTGTGGGCATTATTTCTTTAACTTTCCTGACCAAACTTTTAGAAGCCTATACAGAAGGTTGCTGTTGCTTGTGTTGAGGTCTGGAAACAATGTGGCCACCATAGGTGGAGTGATATAAGAAGCGGGGCAACATGGATGATGAAGAGGGCAGCATCTCTAGACCTTACAGCACAAACTGTCTCAGACCACCTATAAGGGAAATTACTGCACTGGCCATTCAGTTTGAGGTACTACAAAGATTCCTTTTTTACCACAGATCTCTTTTTTTTTTTGGCTGTTGTTCCATTTTACCAAAGGTTACTGATGACTGGGCCTACCACAACATACGCTGTTGGTTCTCTCTCCTCTGTCCTTGTTTTAAATTATTTTTGGAATTCTGGGTTGACCCATTGTCCCTGTTGACACATGATTGTTATTCTGGAGAGGTTTTGTTATTGACTGTGGGATCTGATGTCTCTTCTGTCCTTTCCTCAATGGCTGAGTCTTCTGATCTGAACTCGGATGTGACTTCGGCCAGTCTGAAGTTTGGATCCAATGCTCATGCTTCACATTTACCTGCAGTCCCCTCCTGCTCCTGAAATTACCCCATATCTTGGTTGCCATTCATTCAAACAGACTTGGTCTCCAGTGCTCAGGCTTGCCTTAGCTAATTACTGATCATTTTTCAAGTGTTTTGGTATATCTTGAGGTATTTTCTGTCTTGAGTGTTGCTAGAATTTAGCTGGTATTAATCTTTCCCTTGTATTATTAACAGGTAGTTTTTATCTACCAAGTTTGAGGTTATCTCTCGTGCATTGTGGCTGTTTCTTTCTTAGCTCTACTAATGTATTGTCATTTTAGATCTGGGCTTATTAGTGGCTAGAGTAGTAGTTGCTGTAGTTTTTAGTGTGATTATTTAGCTGTGTGGTGTGATTTATTTTCCCTCCCTTTACCTAGTGTTTTTGGTGAGCATTAGTTTCTTTTTTCATGATGGCCAGCGAACCATCAGAATTTTAAAAACTGAGTAGCCTGCAGCCACAAGATATTCAGATTCACACATTGTGTGTATTGCCATGGAGCTTTCCACCTGGATGAATATTGATCCATCTGCACTGCTTTTGGTCCTAGGACAATCACTGAGAGATGAAGTAAACTTGTTTTGAAGGGATGTCTCCCTGCCCCTGCTGGAGACTCATCCCAGGCTCATTCCTCTGTGTCTGGTGCTTTCCCCGCTGTCAAGATGTCTCCTGATAGGCATAAGGGGGAGAAAACTGAAGGAGAAACCTTGTTTCATCTCCAGCTCCAGAAATTCCAACATCTTCTGATCTGACCTACATCTCGGACCCAATTTTTGTAGGATCGAATACTCTTCTGTTACCATAGCCTTGGTTCTCCCTAGAGCCATTTCCACAAGGCTATGTTCTGCCTTCATACAGGAGAGGAGCTTTCACAGGGTTCCCATCCACAGCCTGTTCGTAGCAGTTTGGTCTACCAGAAGTTTTTCCAAAGCAGATGTGGATCAGATGATGAGGCAGTTCCAGAAACCCAAATTCAGCTGGGAGTTCACCCTGCTCCATATTCTTTTAGACCTGTGAGCTTAAGTATTTCCCCTCATCCCATTGTTGCTTCTACCCTGATCTGTCTTCCAGGTTCAGGGATTGTGGGTCCAAGTGCTACCCAGGCCTTGTACATGTCTGATCCAAAGACTTGGTTGTTTTCTACTGCAACAGCTTCTCTGATCTGACGGGCTCCTAGTAGCTTGGATCTGGAAGGATCCGGGCAGAAGTGTTGGCACTGGCTCTGGGAGAATGAGGGTCAACTCCAAAGTTTTCTGAGCCATCCCTTCCTCTCAGAGCCTCAGTGCTAGACAGCTCATCTCCAGCATTTGCTTCGGAGCCTAGGCAATTCAGATTCAGAATCTGCATGGTGTGGCTACTTCGGCTACATCCAGGATGATTTTGGGTTCCCCTCAGCTTTAGCTTCAAGGCCATCAACAGGGTGCTCTCCCTGTCTGATGAGCAGACTTCTCTTCCTCACTTGACTGCATCAATTCCCTGTTGAATCCCCTTGGGTCCTGATCCTACTCATCCTGTCCCTCTCAGACCTTTAGACATTCCATCTTCAGGGCTCTCTTTCTTCTTTTGAGTCCTTCCTGGAATATCCCAGTGTAGAGGCTTCTCATAAGAGTGCGTGCAAAAGGAGGTATATCAAATCCCTTCCGAAGTCATTAACCAAAGACACTGATTTTGATGAAGGGGAGGGTCCCCTATATCCCCCCAAAGGCTGGCTCATCTGGTGAGATCATTGAACTTTTGAGACAGAAAGGTGGGTGATCCTCCAAATGCTCCACCCAGGAGGAGTCAGTGTTTCTTGAGGGCTTTGGGCCTGGTCCAGCTACTTCAGTTGTCCATCCTGCTGATAAGATGGTTGACTTTATCTCAAAGCTGGTATGGAAGGAGCTAGACATGGCTGATGTTCTTCATGTTTCACTGTTGCAGTCATCGGCCCGAATACCAGAGACTTAGTATTTCTGCGTCGGTTGCTGTTGCTCCAGGACTGATGTCAGGTCATCAGGGGTATAAAAACAGGCAGCCGACACCATTACATCAGTCTTTCTTGCCGAGGAGCCAGAAGCAGAAGTAGGTCACACGAGTGCTGGTCGGCCGCTACCCGAGTTTTCGTTTCTGAAATTAATTATCCTAAAGTCTTCTAAAGCTAAGTACCCAGTTGGGGATCCTTTTTTCTTCCTCTAACTGATGTCAGAAAAAGTTATCAATTGTCTTGCCTGTTTAGGCCCAGACCACGACATACCTCGCTGTCAGTTTTGTGCCTTGTTCAGTGCCCGAACTGTTCATCGTCGGGCCCTTATTGTCGCTAAATACCTTCATTCTCGAGCTCCGTATTCTGAAATGGCTTCGGTAAGCCATCTGACTACCGATATTCCAAAAAAAGTAAAGGTAAAGACAGAGACAGACCGCACAGGTCCAAAGCTGCTGACGATGCTTCTGTTAAGCTAGTCGCCAGTTCGCCGGTACTCAGTGAGGCACTTTCACAGCCCCTGATGCCCGCTTCACTGGATTCGCAGGCCTCTACCGAGACCCGTTCAGGGTCCAGTATGCCGCAAGACTCTTCTTCGACTACGGAACCTGCGGATGTCTCTACCTTGGATGGGTCCGGAGCCGCTAAGCAGGCACCGGCTTCTGAGGAAGTTCTTCGCACTACCGATGTTCGACACAAACTGACAACTTCTTTTGCGTCTTCAGTACTGTCTAAAGCTACCAAGTTTCTAAGGCCAAGAGTACACGCTACGCCTAAAAAAACAACCAAAGCTCATGCACCTGCTCCCTTGCCACAACATCAAATGCTTAAAATGGCAGAAGACTTTATTTTGCTGATTAGGGGAAGTCAGCCTTCCCCTGCTAAGAGAAAAAGAGACCTGTCCCCGTCAGCTTCAACAGACCAAGAGTCTGACGACTCTGAGGTATCTGATTATGAAGACATGCCCTTTTCTGCTTATGAGGATTCAGATGCAGAGGAATCCATTCCCTCTGCCTCTCCTCTAGAGGATTTTTCCTTTGGTGAAACCTTACATACTTTAAGAGAGCATTTCCATTGGGAATGCCAGGACTATCCTCAGTCCAAAAAGAGACTCAGAGAATTTCTAGATTTGCCACAACATAGGCCTTTAGCAATACCCCCAGTCCTGGAGGTTGTGATTGATGTCTTTATGGAATCCAGTTTAACTCCTGATACTTCACCACCTGCTCCTAGGAAACCAGACAGGTGCTACAGAGTACCTGACTCTCACAAATTCCTTTTCAGAAATCCTACTGCTGACCCAGAGATCATCTCCCAGGAGCCTAAAGGTATCAAAGTAACTACAGCTAAGAATCCCACCCCTTCCTACAGGGATTCCAGAGCTTTGGACAGATGGGGTAAGAAAGTATACACCTCTGCAACGCTCGCCATTAGGTTTTTAAATTGTCTGTTTCACATGCCGAAGTGCCAACAACATATCATGGAACTTATTAAGCAAAAAACAGCTATCTTTACAGACTGTGCAGAAAATAAAGAATTGCAAGAGCTAATGCATTCTGCAAGTCAAGTCAGCAAGCATACATTTTAGTGTGGCTTTGATGCCTTAGAAGCATCTTGCATGGCAGCAGTCACTGGTTCTGTACTGAGAAGGCAATCTTGGCTTAAGGAGCAGACCTTGCCAGACCATGTCAAATCAAAGTTATTAAACATTCTTTTGAACAAAGACAATCTGTTTGGCACCAAAGCAGAAGAGGTTCTTAAAAAGATGGAAGAAAAAGCTAAATTTATGCAGACAGTCAAAGAATTCTTGTAAGTACAGCCTCCTAGATTCAGTAGGCTTTGCTCCTCGAAACATTGGTCCTTTCCAGCCCCCTCAAGGTCATCTGAAACTAGACCCAGGGGAAGCAGACCCCCCAGACTAGAGTCTCAGGGTATGCAGAGATCTAAGCAATGGAGTGACTCCACCTCTAAAGCAGGGAGTGCTAAGCCACCCCCTTATGGAAAGAATTCCCAATGACTTCTCAACTCCACTCCCCACCTCTGCCCAACTGCTTGTGCCCCTAGGAGGAAAACTTGCCATTCGTGCAAAAAAAAATGGATTTCCATCACCAAAGACCAATGGGTCCTCAACATTGTATCCCAGGGGTAGGTACAAATTTTACTTCCACTCACTGCCGGCCCCAAAAGGGTTCCCAGACCTTCCTCCAAACCAGTGGGCAGAGGCACAAAACCAAGTTCAATCCATGCTCTCTATAAGGGCATTTCAACTTGTTCCTGTGGAACAGATAGGTCAAGAATTCTATTCCAGACTTTTCCTGGTACCCAGAAAAGAGGGCTCTTGGCGCCCAATCCTAGATCTTACAATTCTCACCACCTTCCTGGTGGTACCAAAATTCAAAATGCTCACCATGCAGCAGCTTCTACCAATGCTAGCCAAAGATGCCTGGTTAGTCATCCTAGACTTAAAAGAAGCCTATCTCCACATCCCTATAAGGGAGTCATGCAGGAAATATCTACGCTTCAGGGCAGGATCTATGCATTATCAGTTCTCTGCACTTCCCTTTGGCTTATCCACTGCTCCCAGAGTATTCACAAAATGTCTGGCTCCAGCCATTGCTTACTGCAGACAGAGAAATATTCAGATTTACCCGTACTTGGACGGACTGCCTGATTCAGGCAGACAGTCAGGAAATGTTGTTGCAGCAGCTGACATTTGTGAAAAACCTTCTAACCTCCCTGGGGTACATCATCAAAGAAAAGCAAAACTAGTCTCCAGTCAAAATATTGTATTCCTGGGAGCAAGCTTGGACACAGCATCCCAGATGGCATTCCTCACTCCAGAAAAACAAGACCATCTGAAGGACTATTTTACTCAAATGGCCACTAGAACCCAGCTATCTGCAAGGAAAATCCTGCAGACCCTAGGGTTCATGGCCTCATGCATCCTACTAGTTCCATATGCCAGACTACATATGAGGAAACTTCAATGGTACTTAAAAAGTCTTTGCTGCCAATACTCTCAGGACCTGGAAACCGTCATTCCTGTCGTACCTTGTCTAAGGACAGAGTTTTTTTGGTGGGCAGCAGCATGCAACCACAACAAGGGACTGCTCTTTACTCAAACCCACGTCACCCAGACCCTAACCACAGATGCATCAGACTATGCCTGGGAGGCACACATGAATGGTAGGTGCATTCAGGGCCACTGGAGCCCAAATCAAATTCATCTGCACATCAACCAAAAAGAGATGCTAGCTGTGCAGCACACTCTGACAGCTTTCAGATCCCTACTCTCACGAGGACACCTGCTAATAAAAACAGACAACACCACAGTTATGTGGTACATCAACAAGCAGGGGGGAACCCACTCTTACCAACTCTGCAGGCTAGCCATGGCCCTGTGGAACATGGCCTTGGACATGCAGGTCCATCTGCAAGCTCAATTCCTGCCAGGCAAACAAAACTCACTGGCAGATGACTTAAGCAGAAATCTCCTAGACCCACACAAGTGGCAATTAGAGCCCAGCACCTTCAACCTTCTGATTCAGAAATGGGGGAACCCCAGAGGTGGATCTCTTTGCCTCCCCCTGCAATCACCAGCTCAGCAAATTCTGCACCAGGACTACTCACAGCAAGGCCTGGAAAGTGGATGCCCTATCTTTTCAGTGGGTAAATCTCTCAATCTATGCCTTTTCCCCCTATGCCCCTTCTCTCAAGAGTATTACTCAAGATAAGACATGACAGACCAAGGACAATTCTGATTGCCCAGGACTGGCCACGCCAGCACTGGTACCCACTCCTGCACAGCCTATCACCGGTGCCACCCTGGCACCTACACCAGAACCCAACCCTGCTCTCTCAGCAGGAGGGACAGGTCTTGCATCTGCAAGTGCAAACACTAAGTCTTGCAGCCTGTTTTATTCCTTGAATTCTCCCCCAGCAACAAGCCTAAGCAAGCAGGTGTTGGACGTCATTCTTGAAGCCAGAAGACCCAGTACAAGGAAATCTTATGCTGATAAGTTGAAAAGCTACTGCTCCTGGAATCATTCTAAAGGAAAGGACACAGCTCTGCCCTCCCTGCCTCTAATCCTGGATTACTTAGCAGATCTACTCCACAGAGGCCTATCCTTCTCCTCCATTAAGATCCATGCCTCTGCCATTTCGGCTCATTACACTACTGAGCCACCTCTCTTCTCTCACCCTCTCATCAAACAGTTCCTGGGCAAACAACTTAAGACCGCCAAGGAGAGCACCAACCCCTGCTTGGGACCTTAACTTTGTACTAGAAAAGCTCACGCTTCCCCCCTTTGAGCCTGCAGCATCAGCAGAGTTAAAATTCCTCTCTTGGAAAACAGTCTTGCTTCTGGCCATCACTTCAGCTAGAAGAATGTCAGAGCTACAAGCACTTCATCATTTTCCATGCTGACAGGGTTTCCCTCAGGACTAACCCTTCCTTTATGCCTAAAGTGGTGTCTAGTGTGGCTCTCAACCAATCTATCCATTTGCCAACTTTTTCCCTAATCCTCAAAATAAAGGGGAAAGGATCCTGCACTCCTTGGACGTGCACAGACAGCTCAGATTCTCCCTTGATAGGACTAAACCCTTCAGGAAATCTGGCCAGTTACTAGTCAGCTTTGCACCAGGGGCAGAGGGCAAGGCCATTTCAAAACAAACAATTTCCAAATGGATAGCACACTGTATCCATTTCTGTTACAAGCACCATGGGAAACCAACCCCTCAGGGGATCAGAACACATTCCACTAAGGCAACTTCTACCTTTACATCATTCCTCAGGGGAGTCCCTACTAGGGACATCCTGGAGTTCTGTACACACCATCACCAAGCACTACCACCTGCGTATCTTTTCCAAATCCAGGGTTGGTTTTGCAACTGCAGTCCTGCAAGGCATACTAGCCAGCCCCAACTCTTCTTGATTGCTTCCACCCTTCTTCAGCTTTGGGAATCTACCCAGTTGTGATGACTGCAACAGTGAGACACAAAGAACATAGTACAGTTGTGTACACTTACCATAACTGTAGATGTATGAGTGTATTCACTGTTGCAGTCCTGGTCCCCCTCCAGCCCCCTTGTCTCTCTCTCTCTCCTCTCTATGTCTATTACTCACCACTTCAGGGGTATTGGTATTGGTATTTACTTTTTACTGGGTGTGTTTCCCCACCATAACTTAGCTCCCCATTTGGGGGGCTCCTGACATTTGGGGCAAGAAAAAATGATGTAATGGCTTTGGCTGTCTGTTTTTATACCCCTGACGACCTGACGTCAGTTTTGGAGTGACAGCAACCGACGCAGAAATACTAAGTCTCTGGTATTTAGGCTGACTGAGGGCTACCTGTAGGCAGATAACCCAAGTGTGATGACTGCAGCAGTGAATACACTCGAACATCTACTTTTATGGTAAGTGTACACAACTGTACTATCTGATTCCCCTCAAGCTAGATACGTTTTTAGTGTCACCCAAAGGCTGTTCATATTGGAGCAAGTTTCCTGCCGTTAATTCCATGATGGTGGTGGTATTGGCGGCGGCTGCACCAAAAAGGAGCTTGCGGAAGAAACCTCTTCTGCCGAACCCCCCTAACAGAGAGTCCAGGGTGTTTTGGACAGATTTGGGAAGTAGATATAAGCTTCAACAGCCTTTGCACTAAGGGCACTGAACTTGATGGCACATGTGACACTATTCCAGGGACATTTGACAAAGGAGCCCTCCAAATCTCTTTCCATGTCCATCTCAGCAGAGTACAAGAAAACGTTGGACTCGCAGCTGGCCACTCTGCAGTCCCTTTCCAATGGATCGATGCACCTGATTTCTAGTGCAACCAAGGGTGCTTCAGGAGTGCCAGACAGTGGTATAACTGAAGGACACATGCCTGAATGTGCTTGTGTGACTTTGCAGAGCACTTCAGGACATCCTTTGTCAATGCTTCTTATGATACTTTGGGCCTAAAGTCAAGAACACACACTCCAGAAGCAAGCAAATTGGTAAGACCTTTTCTGTCAAAGGAATATAGTTCTGTACCCCTGAGGTCTTTCTCTAGGAACCAGAAAGGAAGAAAGAAGCTGTGGTTCCAGAAGTCTCAAGGGTTCTCTCCTGAAATTTCTGGGGATAGACCCCACCAGGGTGGGGGATTATAATGGTGGCCAACATCACCATGGCAGAGGTGGTCCCCAAAATAAGCTTTTCGGGGATCACTGTCCAAGAGTTCTTACCAGCGCTCTTAAACAATTCCCCAACTGCCACACTCTGGGGGGGGAGTCAGGGAGTGCTTATCTCTGCACCCAAATCCTGGATATCCATCACCCAAGACACTGGGGTCCAAATGGAGAGATGAAAAGTCAGCAAGCAAAGGAGAGTAGTAGTGCAGAAATTGAATTCATCCTCAAGTCTTAGTGGGTACCTTCATGAGTGGACCTTGTTTTCTACAAAGTCTCACCAAGGCAACACTGATATATAGACTGTATTTATGTAGCATATATCATGGACAGAAGTATATCAAAATTAAAAAAGCTAGCTGGGTGCACAAGACCCAGGAAAACAAAAGTGCCCAATCCTGGTAGGAGCACTGGAAAAAAATGATAGTGTAGAATCCTCAAAATACAGAAACATTCCTAGGCCAGGTCCAGGGGGAGGATGGCCCCTCTGTTGTAGAAGGAAGTATCAGTCCAGAAAACTCACAAAAACTGATAGGCCAAAGAAGAGCCATAAAGACGATAGAGTGGACTGAGGATAAGAAAGCAATTATGTATGGTTTCTATTATGCAAAAATGCTCAGAATTTCCAGACACAAGATATACAAAAAGATTAAGGGATAAATTAGAGGAAAGAAAAATACTTCTGCAAGAAAAACTGTCAGAAGCTTTGAATAAAAACTTGCGGTCATTAATACAACAGATGTTTGAAAAACAGTATATAGACGAAGAAACTTTGATCTGTTTGGAAAAAAAGCATCTGACAAAGTGTGAAAATATAAACAACAAAACCTAGATATTTTTGAAAAGTATAAAAAGGAAATAAGGAAATGTGGACATGGGAGAGAGAGATTTGATATGGTGTAATATTTATGCAAAGCCAAAAGCCAAATTAATCAACATAAAGAAGGCAGCCCCAAAGATATTCAAAGAGAAATACAGGCAAAGGCATCCAGCCTTGGAAAATTTCACAATAAAACAAAATATCACAAAGAGGGAATGTAGAAAATCAGATTAGTAAAGTAGAAGTTAAAAAAAAAATAGAAGTTGATGTTATGGAGTGCCTGCGAAGTGAAGGATTTGATGTAGAAGTTCTAATACAAGTTACATCACAGCATGATGGAATGATTCGCCAAAGTAAGGAGAAATGGGAAGATCAGGAGACGTCAGAAGAAGAAGTATGGACATGGGAAAGAAAAAGAGAGTTAATATGGTGTAATATCTAAGCAAAGAAGAAAACAAAACTAACCAATACAAAAAGAGCAGCAGCAAAGATACTTGAAGAGAAATACAGGCAAAGGAATATTGACATGGAAAACTTTACAATACAAAAAAATAAGAGGACAAAGAGGAAAAGTAGGAAAGGAAATCATTAACAGAGGAGTTAAAGAAATAGAAACTGAGGTTATGGAGTACCTCCAAAGTGAAGGATTCAGTGTAGAAAATCTAATTCAGAAAGCACCACAAATGGATAGAGCAATGGAACTCCAAATTAAGGGGAAAGCAGTGGAACGAGAAGCAATTGGTCAGGTGCCATATGAAGATATTTTGGAGCCTTCCACAAGAAATGAGGATAAACATTCACTTGAAGCTGGACAGCAAGGGAAGGAACAGGAAATTATGGAAACTCTGACACGGTTAATATTGAGGAGTGACAGGCCAGGGAGTTCTCATATGACAGAGCAACGGATGGCACAGGATGAAATTGAAGAGAATGTGCCACAAGAAGATGCAGTCGAACTTTCTATAGAATGCCCGCAGGAAATGGAAAACAAAAAATGTGCCCTCAGTTAAGAAGAAAATGAACACAGTAATTAGGACTGTCCATAGAGATCTATGCGTTATAGCAGAAGTAAACAGAATGTATTACTGTGCAGCTAAATTAATAACTGATAAAGTTCTACCACAAGAACACAGTGTAGTGAGGGAGTATCGATTAGAGAAAACTGTAAAGCAACTAAGACAAAAAAGTGTCGCTATTAGAAGAGTATTGAAGAGGGAACAGATCACCAAAAATACTTGGATGTCATAAAAGCAATGTGCAGTATTAGAACAGATCAGGATCTATTATGCACTATCGGAAATAACAAATTAAAAATCTCAGCACAGGCGGAATAAATTACAAGATAGATAAATATAAAAGAAAAGTACAAAATAAGCAATTTATTGATGACCTAAAAAAGTTTTTTTAGAAAATTGGGAAACAAGGTAAAAGGAATTGAAAGATCACAAAAAATAGAAAAAATTGATACAATTTAGAGAAGTATCTGTGAAGATCCTCTGGAACATAATAAAGATGCTAAATGGACAGAAGGAGTAAAAGAAAGAATAAGAAGTTTAAAGGTATAGGATATGAAATGGGATGTTAACAGCCAGAGAAATTGAAACAAAGTTAAGAAAAGCCTCAAACTGGAAAACCCCAGGCCCAGATGCAGTACTAACTTCTGATTAAAAGTATTAACATATTTGCATGAAGATATAGCCATGAGTAAGAACTATTTATATGGGCACCCCAGACAGACACCAACCCAGCTAACAACAGGAAAAACAATGCTCCTGCTTAAGAGTGAACCTACAAGCTACCCTAAAAATTATAGACCAGTAACTTGCCTTCCTATGACGTATAAACTATACACTGGAATTGATACCGACAGAGTCTATAGTCTTTTAGAAGAAAACTCAATTATGACAATAGAACAAAAGGGCAATAAAAGAAAGTCATATGGAACAAAGGATTATTTGCTGTTAAATAAAGTCATAGTGGAGAACTGTAAAAAGGGGAAGAATTTAAGTATGGCATGGATTGACTACAGAAAAACATTTGATAGTATCCCACATTCATGGATAAAAGAATGCTTAAAAATGTATAAGATACACCCTGCACTGATCAGCTACGTTACAGTGACCATGAAACCGTGGCAGACCACTTTGCAATTAAGCCATGGTAAAAGACAGATTATTATTCCAGGGATAAAAATTCAAAGGGGGATATTCCAGAGTGACACTCTGTCACCGCTGCTATTCTGCCTTGCCCTTAACCCATTAAGCTGTCAACTTAACAGCTTAGGCCATGGCTATAATTTGGCTCCTAGAAAACAATAAAGTGTAAAGACTTCTCATCTTCTCTTTGTTGATGATTTGAAACTGTATAGCTCATGGGATGAGGAACTGAAAGTACAACTGCAAGTTGTCAAAACTTCTTCAGATGATATAAGAATGTCATTTGATCCTGACAAATGTGCAAATGCAACCTTTAAAGCAGGAAAACTGCAGCATCAAGAAAACATCAGTTTGGGACAAGGATGTGATATAAAAGAACTTGAGCAAGAGGAAGTATAAATATTTGGGAAGTGAGGAAGGATGAACAATATAACATGAACAAATACGAATAAAACGTAGTAAGGAGTACTGTAGAAGACTTAAATTAATCCTGAAAACAGCATTGACATCTAGGAACAAAATCCAAGCTATAAACCAGTTTGCTGTTCCTGTCCTAACTTACAGTTTTGGAGTGATTGACTGCCCCCAAAACGTGTTGGATAGATTAGACGGGAAAACAAGAAGGATGCTTCATGCTCACCAAATTATTTATAAAAATCAGTGCATACCAAGATTATATATTCCCCATTCCGAAGGAGGGATGGGCTTCCTTGAAATTGACTACATGTACAGATCTGCAATCATGGGACTCCACACATATCTGCTGACCTCAAAAGACCCAAATGTAGTGAAAGTCTTGAAACATGAGTAGAATAAATCTAAGATGACTTCCCTGCTTAGGCTAGCAGAAGCATATCGGCGTCAGGCAGGAATGGAAATCAAACCACAAGTGGATAAAAACCAGGCAACAATTGAATGTGCCAAAAAACAAAAGAAAGAATATAAGGTGAAGGCCCAGACGAGAAGGCAAGAAATGTGGAAAATGCATAAATATGGTTGCAATAATAGAAAACTTCTGGATGAACCTCATGTTGTTCAGGAACGAATGCAGGAATGGTTAAGGATAGGCGAATTCAAACCAAGAGATGAAAGGTTAATATTAGTAACACAAGATAGTGGACTACATACACGTTGGTTTACAAAGTGTATTGAACATGTGGAAGAAACAGACAAATATAGGTTTTGTAAAACCGGATTGGAAATAGTTGCACATCTCATCACTGGTTGCGACATACTAATGGCAGAAGGAATGTATACTGATAGGCATAATAATGTGACAAGACTGTTGCACTGGGGATTGTGCAAATATTATAGTATTGAAGTGGCTGAAAAACACTGGAAACGTGAGCCACAAAGCATTGTAGAAAATGATGGTCTACATCACGTGGGATCATCCATTACCAACAGTTCAAAAGATAGATGCTAGAAAAACGGATATAGTGGTCCAAGAAAAGAAGACAAAAGTAGCCTTGATCATTGAAATTGCCATACCCAAGGACTTCAGTGTCCTGCTTACAGAGAGACACAAAGTCATAAAATATCAGGATTTGCAAGCAGAAACTAGAGCAATGTGGAAGAAAGCTACTCAGATAGTTCCAATAGTAGTAGGAGCAAAGGGTCTTATAAAAAATAGTCTACAATCATATTTAGATATGCTACCAATACACGTAACTGCATATGAATTGCAGGAGTCATTATTGGGCACATTGCGGGTGCTGCAAAGAGCGGTTTTGGCTGACATCATAAAGTTTAATTGTACTTTGACTTAGGAATGGAGTGCATTCCCGGCATGGTATTAGAAACCCAAAAGATTTGGAAAAATTAAAGTGCAGAAGATCATAACCAGAGGCTATTCAGTTCCCTTTCTTTTTCACCCCTCCCCGCCACCATCAAGAAAGCTCACCAGTGTTCTTCCCTCCCTAAGAAAAGCAGCTGTTCTAGAAATAAAGCTGCTGGACAAGCGAGTCATCCCTGAGGTCTCACCAGATACACACAGATCCTGGACTTAAGATTCTTTTTGGTGCCAGAAAAGAATGGGGACATCAGGCTAATTTTGGACCCCAGCCATCTCAGTCTGTATGTCAGACAGACAAAGTTCTGGATGGTCATGGTACAGTCCATTCTTCAGTTATCGAGAAAGGGCAGTCAGATGTACTTGACACACCTTCAGTATGCATACTACCACATAATGATGGGCAGACATTCCAGAAGATTTATGTGCTTCTGGCTGGGAGGCAGTCATTTCCAATTCTGGGTCTTGCCCTTTGGTCTCACCACAGCCCTCAGGTGTTCACCAAGTGTATGCTGGTAGTCGCAGCTCATCTCAGACTGCAGGGATTCTGGGTGCTCCCCTATCTAGACTACTGGCTCATCTCTGCCCACCAGGAATCTTCTCATCTGTGCCAGGAACTCCTTGACCTGCCTTTGCACTCAACTGACTTTTACATTGAAATCTGACAAGTCCAGGTTTGTACCTTTTCTGACAATAGAATTTATAGGTGCTTACCTGGATATAAGATGCCAGGTTGTGAGACTTCCTGAGAACAATTGTCCACCCTCATTGGACAAGCATTAGAAGTCATTTCTTGCCAGAAGCCACCAATGAGACTGATTCTTCTACTCCTAGGATCAAAGGCAGCTTCCATTACCCTGATCCCTCTAGATATATATCATATGAGAGTTCTTCAGTGGACACTTTAAGTGCAGTGCGCTGTCAGACATCAGTCCATCAATTTCCAAGTATGTCTAACAAACATTTGCAGAATGCACATGCTGGTGTCTTGAGTCTCAGAAAGTCTCCAAAGGTCAACCTTTTATTCTTCCTTCTCTCAAGAGTACAGTGACCACAGATGCCTCCCAGCTTTTTTTCTTTTGGGGGGGGGGTACTCATAGGAAGGATTGCCCAATACATGTGGTCCCCTTCTGAGGGCAGTCTTCATATCAGCATTCTGGAAATGAGGGCAGGCCTTCAAGGACTCCCTACATGTAGGAGTGATATCCATTCAAACAGACAATAGTGTCAGTCGGTAGATACATCAACAAATGGGTGGGAGACATGCTCCTACCCCTTATCTCAAGAGATGATGAGTTTGGCAGTGAGTGATATCTTCTAACCACTTTTTGGTTGCAATTCACACACCAGGGAAATGCAGTGTTCTAACGGATGGGTTAAACAGGTCTATCCTTCTAGGTCACGGGTGTTCCCTCAATCTAACATTGGCAGAGCAGATTTTATGTAACTGGGGTCAGCCATGCTGCACTCTATTTGCTTCTCCTCTCAACACAAAGTGCACCAGAAAATTTGCTCTGATCCCCCAGGAGGAGGAGTCACCGAGGGATGCTGTGACCCACATTTGGCCTCCCCAGTCTCCTGTATGCCTTTCCTTCTACCCCACTTATCCTGAAATTCTTACAGAAAACCTCAGAGAGGAAAGTCACTGTCATCTTCATGACTTAAGAAAGTAATGCCCTTACCATAATGATAGATCTGTATTGTCATCTTCTGTCCTTTCTCAACATCCCTCCTGCCTTCCCCTTTCCTTTATTCTTTATGTTATTATTTCTTAATTTCTGATATGACCATGCTGCCTTTTCCTGGGTCTGTTCATATGCTCTTCAAGCTCCAGAGTCGAATATGAGCTAAGTATTAAGTTTATGTATTCTACTCTGTGACGAGATGGTCCATTGTCATTACAGGTACGTGGACAAATTCAATTTGAGGTAATCTCAGGAGTTGGAGGAATAATGGCTAAGGGAAGGAGCCTAAGCTTTGGATCCAAAGTCTAGAGCATCTTCAGATCCAAAGATCCATCCATTGAGGAAGGATGGAAGAACACAACACAGATCTATTGTTATGGTAAGTACATAACTTTTGTTTTCCTTCCTTCTAGTGTCCCTATGACTCCTTCTTCTCTGGTACTTAGCAATGTATGCAGTAATTGTTGGACCTTCAGATACTTCTCACTTGAGGACTATAGAAAGAGATAGGTAATTATTTATTTTTCTGTCCTTATCAGTGCCCCTGATTACTCCAGCATCTAAATGTTTAGTGTTTTATTTTCCAGTCATGTAAGATGCATCAATTTACTGGGATCTGGCATCTCTGGCAATGAGGTTAGCATTCCTGGCTACTTTTGCATTTGTCATCTTCTTTTCTTCTCCTCTCTGCACCAGAATAACATTGGTGCAAGACATCCCCTCAAGTACCTGATCTACCCTTGTGACTTACACATAGTAAAGTATTATTGTTTAGATTGGGTTGTGTGTTTTCTGAACCTTCTTCGTGTGGGAACATGCTCCAGTGGGGGAATATTTAGTTTCAGAGCAAGGTGTAGTTTAATTTAAGGCTGTCTGTCTTTCTGCTAAAATGCTCCTAGATACTATAACTGGTAATGTTAAAGGTAGATGCTAGTATGTTTTGGTGATTCTGTATATAACTTTATTTATTCAATAATTTTTTTCCTGACTAAAGTTGTCACCCTTTGTAGGACCTTGTTCTCTATCTGATGCAGGAAGTTTAAGAATATCCAGAGGCTAATGACCATGTTAGATCCTTGTTTAGGAGTCTGGTGCATGCTTTTGAGCCGATTGTTTTACTAAGACTTTGGTTTGTGTTCTGATACAGGGTCTTCTGAGACTGGTCCTTTGCTATTTGCTAGAACCTTGTTTAGGGGTTTGTTGCAGGGTCTTCTGAGTGGATCACCTTGCTTCTCACCTGTGTTTAGGGGTCCACTGTCTTTCCAGAAGGTGGGCCCACATCTAGATATTTCCTCAGTCCTGACCTCTGGCTTAGTCAGTCCTACAACTCTGATGTTTGTTTGGGATCCATGCATTACCAAGCAGGCAAGCATCGTAGATTCAGCCTTGGTTTTACATTGTATTCTTTCAATGTATCTGATGAGATTTTGCTCATTGGCTTTGTTCTCATACTAAGGAGGTGTACTTTCACTCATATTTGTTTATTATTTATTTATTTTATTTTATTTTACATTTGTTTACCGGGATAGTCCGACTGGATACATGTCCATTTTCAGCGGAAGCCTGGGGAGAAAAGCTCCACATAGACAAACTTACATAGATTACACAGAAGTTAGCAAACAATTATAAAAACAAAGTGATTATATACATTGGGTTAGTAGTGTTCCCTAGTAGGGACTCACAATTCTCATGGACAGACAATTAAAAGTAGGAGACATCAGATTGGAAGCAGAGCTTGGTGATGTAGTTACAAGTTATGATAATTGCAGATTATGCTTTTAGTTTATAACTTAATCAGGGTTGGTGCATGTGCATAGCCAATTCACTTTGAGATACTGTTTGAGTTTTTTTTTTTTTGAAGAGACCTTTGGAGGATTGTAGGGTTATATAGTTTGGCAACAAATTCCAGGTTTTGCCAATGAAGTTGGCAAACAGGGATTCACCAGCAGAGTTATTAGCTTTGTGGGTTTGGACCAGTATTTTATCGGCTGACTGTAGGGATCTTAGGTTACTATATGGCTTAATAATATTTTTAAGTGAGGGGGTATCCTCAGGGTGGTACAAAATGTTGTGCTCTATTAAGAGTTGATTGAATTGAATTAAGCTGGGCAGTTTTAGCCACTCTAGTTGTTTAAGGTTCTGGCAGTGGTGGGTTCTATAGGTGGAGCCAGTGGCGAATCTGGTAATATGATTGTATCTATGGGACAGCTTACCTAGTTCAGATTTGTTGAGGTTTGAGAGTACAGGCGAGGCATATAAAAGAGTAGAGAGTAGGTGTGATCGGGCGATTGCAGTCCTAGCCAGTGGGGTTAAAAATGTCTTGTTTCTACACAGTGATCCAAGCTTCTTATTGATGGTCTGTATGGTTTTGTTGACCTGTAGGTCAAATTTGAGATTATTGTCTATGATAACCCCTAGAAGTTTGGTGTGATATCTGGGGAAATAATGGTACCATTGTTAGATGTGACAGAGAATGAAAGTGTGGTGGATCTACTAGTGGGAGAGAAGAGTAGAAGTTTAGTTTTATTGGGGTTCAGAAGTAGGTGTTTGTTGGTGAGCCAGTTCTCGATAGTGTTAAATGTATTTTGGGTTAAGATTTGCAAGTCTGATGGGGAGGTGGCTGAGCAGATGAGAGTGCAATCATCTGCGTATTGAATGCAGGTGGCTTTAAGGATAGCAGTGCAGAGGTTGTTGATAAAAATAGAGAAGAGTAGTGGACCTAATATAGACCCTTGAGGGACACCAAGTGTGAGAGGTAACTGGCTGGAGAGTTTGCCCTGCCATAGTACCGCCTGCTGTTTACCAGTCCGGTAGGACTGGAACCACTGGATAGCAGGCTTGTGGAGGGAAATAGATTTTAGTGAAAGAATGAGAAGTTCATGGTTGACTATGTCAAAGGCTTTTGATAGGTCAAGAAAGAGGGCAGAGGTTAGCCTATTGTCATTCCTGTTTTGGTTTATGGCAGTAGTAAAGGAAAGGAGGGCTGAGGTGGTGCTGTGGTATGGCCTGAAACCATGCTGGGAGTCGGATAGTATGTTATTCTGTGAAAGGTATTGCATTAATTGCTTGTGTACACTTTTCTCCATTATTTTGGCTAGTGAGGAAAGAATGGCAATGGGTCTATAGTTGGGTATGTCTGAGGAGCTACCACCTTTATGGAGTGGGATGACGTGAGATATTTTCCAGAGGGATGGGGATAGCATTTTCGGATAAGGTTTTGTTGATGAGGATAGATATGGGATATGCAATGGCATCTGCAGCTATTTGTAGGTACTCTGCAGGGAAGAGGTCAGCAGCAAGAGTGGTAGGTTTTAGTTTTTTTTAGAAGTGTTATGATAAAACTAGTGGATATTGGTTGGAAGCTAAATTCCGGGTGATTATTAGGTAGATTAGGCATGCGGTTTAAGTTAGAGGGGGTTAGTTGATTTGCTAGGGATTGGATTGTTTCAGTGAAAAAGTTATTAAGGCGCTAACTATGGTCTCTGGGAAACTATGGGTGTAGTTAGCCGGGGTTGGGGTGGTGGAGTGACCTGGACAAAGTAGTTGATTTAAGCCTGCCCAGAACTTTTGAGGGTTGTGGTGTTTTTGTATGAGATTTTGGTAGAAGCTATTTTTATCCAGTAAAATAGATTTTTTTGTATCATTCCTGAGTTGACGATATTTTAGATGGTCAAGTGGGACTTTGGTTGTTCTCCAGCTGGCCCAGGCTCTGTTTCTAGTTTTGATTTTAGCTTTGGTATCTTTTGTGAGCCATGGTGCTGTATTTGATCTAGTTTTTATTGTACGTGCTGGAGTATGGGAATCAAGGATACTTAGGAATTTAGTGTTAAAGTGATCTATGGCCTCCTCTAATGATAGTCTTTTTAGTTTTGACCAGTAAACTGCTTTTAATTCATTTTGGAATATAGCAGAAGCAAAGTTTTTCCTGTTTCTAAATGTTTTATATTTGGGCCGGTGAGGGTTTCCTGCCTTATGTTTTATGATATGGGTTAGACAATGGTCGCTGAGGTCATCAGGGAGAGTACCAGCTGTGTACAGTTGAGGTTAGTTATTAACTAGGATCCAGTCTAGGATACTTTCCTTGTTGGTTGGTTTGTTTATCCTAGTGGGAGAGGTTATGGTCGGTTTAAACCCAGATAAGTTTATATGAGTGGGGGGGGGGGTTGGAGGAGCAGGGGTGCCAGTCGGTGTTAAAATCACCAAGAACTATGGTTTCTTGGGGATAGGTAGTGAATAACCAGTAAAGGAGATGATCTAGGGTATTTAGGTTGTTGCCTGGTGGAATGTATGCACAGACGATGTTCAAGTGTTTGTTTTGGTTAATCTGTAGTTTGGTTATGAGGAGTTCTGCGTTATTGAATTGGGGAGGTTGAATGGTGTCTCTATTAATGGTTAGAGTATTTTTGTAAAGGACTGCTATCCCACCTCCTTTCCTTGTAGCGCAGTCTAACCGTTGAATATTGTATCCTGGAGGTAGTATCTCATTGTCAGTAGTACTGGGTTTTAGCCAGGTTTCTGTAAGACACATAATGTCTGGGGAGTGGCTTGCTAGGAGGACATGTAGGTTGGGAATCTTATTGTTAATACTTGTAATATTTAGGTGAAATGCTAGGAGGGAACAAGTGGGAGTATTCATGGGTAGCTTGACTGTGGGGTTTGTGGTAGGGGAGTGGAGGTTATTGGGTGTGGGTGGGCCAGGGTTGGGATGAATGTTTCCTTGTGTTATAAGGTTATAGTGACAGGATATTCTGAGCTTTAGGAGTTTTTTTATAAGCTTTATATAGTCTTTGTCTTTAGGATTATGTTTTGTGGTTGTACAGGGGTGTTATTTTATAGAGGGTGGTATATTCGGTGTGCTGGGGAAAATAAAGTGTTTGGTGTTAGGTGTGAAGTTGTGGCTGTCTGACCATTTGGGTAGTGAATACCATGGTCAAGTGTTTGTCCGTAGGCAGTGAGATGGTAAAATAGAAACAATGTAGACATTTGGGTAATTAGTGTTTTTTGCTTGTTTGCATTTTGATAGGGGGCGGGCCAAATTTGATGGCTGACTGTGCTAACAGGGTGTGGAAGAATGAGAGAGAAGGGGCAGGGTTGCTCGATGTGTGAGGTGCTGATTGGTACTTTGCAGGAGGGGAGTGGCAAGGGAGTGGCAAAGTCTGGTTTAAATTTAGCACTAGTGGGGGCGGGTGAGATTTGGGGGCGGGGAGGAGAACGGAGCGAGCCAAGCGCAGCAAGAACAAGCGGAGCAGGGCTAACACTGACTCTGAGAGTTACCTTGGGCTTTTGGTTTGGTTTGTATGATTGTATGTAAGCAATGTTTTTGGCTATACTTTAATTTGTTTTATTCTTTTTTTTAATTTTACACCAATTTTCAGGCTAATTTTAATTGGAAACTAGGGGTAAACTAGCAAATGTAGTCAATAAGGCGGGAGCGAAATTACTTTACCAAATTAAAAAGTAAATGCTTGCGACTGGAACACTGTGTGAGTGTAAGGCTGATTCAAAGTAGTATAGCCCAATCTAGTGGCAATTGGCTAGATCCTTCACTGTTGTTGTGAACACACCATTTAGCCTCAACAGTTTACAAAAACTAAATTGTAGTTCACCTATTACAATTGAAAAGCTGGAGGGAGTCAGGTTCTTGCTTCCCAGAGGTTGTACTTAGTTAAGATAGCCAGCTTCAGTGGAGAAGGTAGAAATTGCTTTATGCAGTGAATCCCAGGTGTGTGTGTGTGTGTGGGGGGGGGTCACTCAGGAAAGAAACCTGTGCAAACTGAAAAATAAAGGTAAATAAGGCAGAATTAGTGCAAAGATTACAAGAATGTGAAGTGGAGAGCATGCAAGGAATAGAGCTGGAGAGTAAAATTAATTATATTGCATACATTATAATTAAAATTGATTATAGTGCATACAGTATCAGCTCTGTAAAACCACAGACTAACAGCAGTAACATACAGCCTCTAAGTCCAGTGATAACAGCTGTATACTTCAGTGATTACACACAGCATATAATGCACAAAGCAAAATATGGCTGTTTTAGGACAATAATTCTAGAGCTATGTTATTCAGTATGAACTAACAGTAACATGAGCTGCGTTCACTTAGCCTTCTATAAAAATGTTCAGCCTTCTATAAAAACATATGTTCTCCTTTTTTACTGAGTAGCCATATTCCATTTTCTCATTTTTGCTGCTTACAGCAGACTCAAGTTTAATTCTCTATATCTATCAGAATTTTTCTTAATTTAATTAATTAAACTGATGGGAGTTGTGTACTGACTGAGAAGGAAAAACACCCCTTGCCTAACAGTTGTTTCGGTCACTTCCACCCTTTCCTGTTTTGTTTCATTCAGGGTAGTTCCATAAAATGGTATGCACAGTAGCTTCCCTAATCCCTCCTTCCTGTCATTCTTCCTGAGTTATTCAACTATCTCCATATTTCTTCTTCATCAACTGCTGAGACATATTGTAGCCCATTTCTCTGATTTTCTGGAAAGAACTCACCCCAGCCTCATCTGTGGTCTGGCCTCCTCCTTTTGTGACAGCCTTTTGTTATGACATTTCTTCCAAAGCCTTTTGCTTTATGGCCTTTTGACTATGAGATTTGTCTGCCTAGTCTACTGCTGGGTCTATATTACGTAGTCAAAGTATGACAACTTTGAACATGATATGGTTGAAACCATAAATTCGAAGCTGTCATACTTCGATTATAAAAAATAAATAAATAAAAACAAAAAGAATGTACCTGAGGGTTGTAAACAGGGGGGCAAGCACCCCTCACACCCCCCGCTCTTTAAGTATACCAACTGCGAGGTTGTGCTACAGTGCAGTAAAGGAAATTTTTGGTATATTTATAGAGCGGGGGGTGTGGGGGCACAGGGGGGCTTGCCCCCCTGCATGCAAGCTTTTATTTATTTATTTTTTTCACATAGTAGAAGTTCTGTAACTTCGAACATATGTGTCCGTACATATGGTAGTCAAAGTTACAGAACTTCAACTATGTGATATAGAACCTCTACTGCTAGGTATATTTGCTTACATGCCTATGCATTTGCTTACACTTCAGACATCATCAGCATTCCTGTGCTTGGAGATCCCCCTGTCAATCTGACATTTATCCCAGCTATTGGACATTTTTACTTAGACTGTGGGTCCATGCTAACCTTTGATTGTTTTTTATCTTTCAGCGTTCCTCTTCTTTATCCCAAGAGTCCAGTGTTCCTTAGTACCTTGTGCCCTTTATCAGTCATCTCATCTATTTTTCTAGCATGTTATTTTTTCCCTTGGAAGGTCCCAAATCTCTGGTTTCTCAGGAGAGTAATCCTTTCCACTGTTATCTTGTTTTGCTCTTTTGACTTGGCTTGAGGTTGTACCTAATTATGGTATATATCCTCATCTGATGTACACATTCAGTGCTTTGTTGTTTGGTCTTGCAGACAAATACTCTTCAGTCCTTTTTGATGCAATATATGACTTTGGTGGATGTGCTTGTATCACATACAGTACATCTTCACAACTCCCCTACCTTTTGCCGTTTAAAAAGTCATCATCATCATCAACCACCACTCCCTTTTTCCCATTATCTATATGGGATTGGTGTGTTGTGTCAACTGTCGTCATCTCTCTTTATTCATTGTCATTCTCCTGCCTTCTTCGACACCCATGCCTGAGTGTCGCAGGTCTTCTGTCATGCAATCCATCCACCTCTTTGCTGGATGCCCTTGTTTCCTTTTGCCTTCTTCCTGTCTGTCCCAAATCATCTTCACCAGATTGTCTTCTATTTTTCCACACATGTGCTTGAGCCACGGTAATCTGTTCTCTAACTTTTTTCTGCTACTTTGGCTTCTATTCTGATGTTCTCATTTCTTCATCTGTACTACCATGTGAACCCTGCCACCCATCTGAGTCACTTCATCTCCACCACCTCTAGCTTCCTCAACTGCTTTGCCTTTCCTGCCCAGGTTTCAGTACTGTACAGGTCACACCACTGTTGTGTACATCTTACTTTTCAGCTTCTTTTGCATTTTTCTGTGATGTACTACACCTGACACTCTTTGCCAGTTGACTGAAGCCCCTCTCATTCTTGCTTTGACCACCTTATTCAGCTTCCTTTCTCCTCAACCACCCTGTCCAGAGCCCTAGACTGTCTGTTAGAGAGATGGACAGAGGAGCTGTGTTCCGCAGGCTCCTTTTTGGTGGCTGCTGCAAGAATCATGGCATCTACAGAAGTCCTTTCTGTCCAATATTGTCTATCAGCCAGGGCATGTAATATTTTATCAGGGCAGTTTGGAATCAGTTCCTCGAAGTCCACTTCTTTCCATGCCCTGTGGGAGACTATATCTATAAGCTCATCTGCGGGTTAGGGGGGTAACCCAAGATGTACACAAGCCAGACCCAAAGGCTTCCAAAAACACAGATTCCTCCTGGGAAGGGGTTTGGGAAGACCAACCATCTTTCTGATGAAGGATCTCTAGGATCTCTCCAAGTGAAATATTTTCAGGTGGAGATTTTATTTATTTTAACATTTGTTTACTGAGAAGTCCGACTGGGACAGAGCCCATTTTCAGATGGGGCCTGGGGAGAAATGGTCCAGATGAATCTCTCTGGAATGTGGGAGGAAAAAACAGGCAGTGGTAAGCCACCCCGTTATGGAAAAAGTTCACAATGACTTTTCAATTATCCTTCCCAGCGATGCCCAATTACTTGCGCCCCTAGCAGGAAAACTTGCCCTTCATACAAAAAACTGGATGTCCATTACTCAGGACCGATGAGTTCTAAACATTGTATCCCAGGCATACAGATTTTACTTCCATTCAATGCCAACCCCAAGTGGGTTTCCAGACCTTCCTCCAAACCAGTGGGCAGAGGCTCAAAAGCAAGTACTTTCCCTTCTAAATATCAGGGCTATTCAACCTGTTCCAGTAGAACAAAGGGGCCAGGGTTTCTACTCCAGACTGTTCCTGGTACCCAGAAAAGAGGGCTCTTGGTGCCCTATCCTGGATCTATCAATTCTCAACACCTTTCTGGTGGTCCCTAAATTCAAAATGCTTACCCTGCAACAGCTTCTCCCTATGCTAGCCAAGGATGCCTGGTTAGTCACCCTAGACTTAAAAGAAGGTTAAAAGCACATCCCCATAAGGGAGTCTTGCAGGAAATATCTATGTTTCAGGGCAGGCTCTATGCACTATCACTTCTCTGCACTTCCCTTTGGCTTATCTACTGTGCCCAGAGTATTCACAAAGTGCCTGGCTCCAGCTATTGCATTCTGCAGGCAGAGAAATATTCAAATTTTTCCATACCTGGACGATTGCCTGATTCAGGTGGACAGTCAGGAATTGCTACTTTAGCACCTGACATTTGTAAAAAGACTGCTAACTTCTTTGGGGTATACCATCAACGAAAAAAGTCACAACTGGTGCCCAGTCAAAAAATTGTATTCCTGGGAGCAATCTTGGACACAACTTCCCAGATGGCATTCCTCACTCTAGAAAAGCAGGTCTATTTGACCAACTACTTCGAACAAATGGCCACCAAAACCCAGCTGTCTGCAAGTAAAATAGTGCAAGCCCTAGGGTTCATGACCTCATGCATTCTGCTAATTCCATATGCAAGACTGCATATGAGGAAACTTCACTGATACTTAAAAAGTCTTTGGTGTCAACATTCTCAGGACCTGGAAACAGTGATTCCTACCATACCTTGTCTAAGGACAGAGTTCCTTTGGTGGGCAGAAGCATGCAATCACAACAAGGGACTGCCCTTCACTCATCCCCTTGCTGCCCAAACCCTGACAACAAATGCATCAGACAATGCATGGGGGGCTCACATGGCAGGCAAATGGATTCAAGGCAAGTGGAGTCTAGGACAATTTCTCCTGCATATCAATTAAAAAGAGATGCTAGCTGTACAGAATGCTCTGACAGCCTTCATATACCTAATCCTTCTAGGACAGCTGCTGATGAAGACAGACAACACCACAGTTATGTGGTACATAAACAAGCAGGGGGGAACCCATTCCTACCCACTCTGTAGGTTAGCCATGGCCCTTTGGAACAGAGTCTTGATCAACCAAGTGCACCTACAAGCTCAGTTCTTGCCAGGCAAGCAAAATTCACTGGCAGACAACTTAAGCAGACATCTACTGGACCCACACGAGTGGAAATTGGAGCTCAACTCCTTCAAACCTCTAATCCAGAGGTGGGGGACACTGGAGGTGGACCTCTTAGTCTCCCCCATGAACCGCCAGTTGAGAAAATTCTGCACCAGGAACCAGAGGTGGACCTCTTTGCTTCCCCCGAGAACCACGAGTTGAGCAATTTCTGCACCAGGAACCCTCACAGCACGGCCTGGAAGGTGGATGCCCCATCCTTCACATGGGAAAACCTCTCAATTTATGCCTTTCCCCCTCTGCCCCTCCTCTCAAAAGTATTACTCAAGATCAAACAGGACAGGCCAAGGGCAATTCTTATCACCCCAGACTGGCCACACCAGTACTGGTACCCACTCCTACACAGTCTGACAACAGTGCCACCCTGGCGCCTACATCAGACAACTTCCTTGCTGTCTCAGCAGGAGGGACAGATTTTGTATCCACAGTTGCAAACACTAAACCTTGCAGCCTGTCTTATACCCTGAATACACCACCAGCAACCCTCAGCAAACAGGTGCTGGACTTCATTCTTGAGGCCAGAAGGCCTAGTACTAGGAAATCCTATGCTGAAAAGTGGAAAAGATATTGTTCTTGGAATCAGTCTCAAGGAAAGGACACAGCAGTGTCCTCCTTACCTCAAATCCTGGATTACCTAGCAGAGCTGCTCCACAGAGGCCTATCCTTCTCCTCCATTAAGATTCTTGCCACTGCCATCTCAGCTCATTATAATACTGAACCACCTCTCTTTTCTCACCCTCTCATCAAATAGTTCCTGAGAGGGGCTAACAATTTAAGGCCCCCTAGAAGAGCTCCCACCCCTGCCTGGGACCTTAACTTTGTACTGGAAAAGCTCACGCTTCCCCCTTTTGAACCTGCTGCTTCAGCAGAGTTAAAATTCCTCTCATGGAAAACAGCCTTGCTTCTAGCCATAACCTCAGCAAGAAGAGTGTCTGAGTTACAGGTACTAATGGCTGTGGAACCCTTCATTATTTTCCATGCTGACAGGGTTTCCCTCAGGACTAACCCATCCTTTATGCCTAAGGTGGTATCCAGTGTGGCTCTAAACCAATCCATCCTTTTGTCAACCTTCTTCCCTAATTCTGAGAATAAAGGGGAAATGATCCTGCACTCCTTGGACATACACAGACAGCTCAGGTTCTACCTTGACAGGACTAAGCATTTCAGAAAATCTGACCAGCTGCTAGTCAGCTTTGCTTCAGGGGCAGAAGGCAAGGCCATTTCAAAGCAAACCATTTCCAAATGGATAGCACACTGCATCCATTTCTGCTACAAGCACCATGGAAAACCTATCCCACAGGGGATCAGAACACATTCCACTAGGGCTACTTCCACCTGTGCAGCATTTCTCAGAGGGGTCCCTAACAGGGACATTCTAGAAGCTGAAACCTGGAGTTCTGTACACACCTTCACCAAGCATTACCACTTTTTCCTAAGTTCAGAGCTGGATTTGCTACAGCAGTCTTACAAGGCCTGCTAGCCAGCCCTAACACATGTTCTTCATGTTTCACTGTTGCAGTCATTACACTTGGGTTATCATGCTGGCAGGCTACCCTCAGTCAGCCTGAATTCCAAAGTCTAGGTCCGGCGTCGGTTGCTGTCGCCTCTTCCCTGACGTCAGGGCGCCAGGAGTATAAAAGATGCAGCCGAAGCCATTTTCTTCAGTCTTTCTTGCCGCACGGTGCCCGAAGCATAAGCAGTTCGCAAGTGCCGGTCGGCTGACTCCTGAGATTTTCGTGTTCGAGTTTCAGATCCGAAGTCTTCATTAAAAGCTAAGTACCCCTTTAGGGAAACTTTTTTCTTGCTCCAGACCAATGTCAGAAAAAGTTAATAATTGTATTTCTTGTGGGAAGCAAATACCTCATAAGGGCTTTCATTGTTACTGTATCCCTTGCCTAGGCCCTAACCACGACATTGCTAGTTGTCGGTTTTGTGCTATATTTAACTAACGCACTATTAAGTGTCGGTACGATTTTGTATTACATTATTTTGGCAGAATATTTAATTATACGATGTCATCGGATAGCCTTCCGACTACTGGAATTCACAAGA
The DNA here is from genome assembly GCF_019279795.1 of Protopterus annectens. Taxonomy (NCBI): domain Eukaryota; kingdom Metazoa; phylum Chordata; order Ceratodontiformes; family Protopteridae; genus Protopterus; species Protopterus annectens. Next base: position 775,720,132 of record NC_056729.1, read on the forward strand.
AACGCAAAGAAAAAAAAACGACAGGCATCCGAGGTCCAAAACCAACGACGAGGCTTCTTCTAAGCGAGTCGCCGGTTCGCCGGTTCTCAGTGAGGCACCTTTGCAGCCCCTGATGCCTGCTACTTTCGACCCGCAGGCCGCTACCAACTCCCACTTGGAGTCGACTAGGCCGCTGGAAGCTCAGAGTATTGGACCTTTGGAGACTATTCCCTCAGATGGGTCCGGAGCCACTGAGCAGACATCGGCTTCTGAGGGTGTTTTCAGACCTACTCAATTATACATTAAGACGACTTCAGCTTCAAAGGCAAAGACTAAAGCACCTTTAAAGACAAAGAAACAAGTACAACAGCCTCATGGACAGGCCTCCATGCCCAAAGAACAGATGCTCAAAATGGCCGAAGACTTAATTACTTTGATCAGGGTTTCCCATCCCCCTCCTGATAAAAGGCCTAGGTAAGAGACAGAATATGAATCTTCAGTTCAGGTTTCCATTTCATCTGATTCCTCTTCTGATCAGGAATACTCTCTTCCTCCCTATGAGGATTCTGATGCTGAAAAATCTATCCCTTCAGCCTCTCCTCCTGAGGATTACTCTTTTGGGGAATCTTTGCATACCATGAGGGAACATTTCCACTGGGAGAGCCAAGATTTTTCAGAATCTAAGAAAAGGCTCAGAGACTTCCTTTTACTACCACAACACAGGCCCCTAGCTATTCCACCTGTGTTAGACATTGTAGATGATGTATTTTCAGAGTCCAGGCTGACCCCCTGACTCCTTACCTCCAGCTCCTGTTAAGCCAGACAGATACTACAGGGTTCCTGACTCTCATAAATTCCTCTTCAAAAACCCTGCTGCTGACCCAGAAACTATCTCTCAGGGTCCCAAAGGGGTTAAGGCTTCCACTGCAAAAAACCCTACCCCCTCTGGCAGGGATTCTAGGGCATTGGACAGATGGGGAAAAAAGATTTACACTTCTGCTACCTTGGCTATAAGGGCTTTAAATTGTCAGTTCCATATGCTCAAATATCAGCAATATATTATGTCACTGCTTAAACAGAAAATGTTGATAAATTCTGAATGTGCAGAAAACAAAGAAATGCAGGATTTATTGCATGCAGCTGAGTAAGTTGGAAAGCATACTTTGCAATGTGGTTTTGATTCTTTGGAGGCCTCCTGCAGGGCCGCTGTTACGGGTTCTGTCATTAGGAGGTATGCTTGGTTAAAGGAACAAAATCTGCCTGATCATGTCAAAGCAAAATTATTAGATGCTCCATTACAGCATGATCCCTTGTTTGGTGTTAAAGAAAATGGAGGACAAAGCTAAATCTATGCAAACAGTTAAAGATTTCTTACAGGTACAGCCTCCAAGATTTAGCAGACACTGGCCTACAAAGAATTGGTCCTTTCCAGTGTCAGACAGACCACAAAGGGGCAGATACAGACGCCCAAGAGGCAGATCCCAGCCCCAAGGCTCCTACAGGTCTAAACAATGGGGTGCTTCTACCACCAAAAGTGGAGAAGATAAATCACAGCCATACAGGAAACAATCCCAATGACGTGCCCCTGCCTGCACCAAGCACTTATCTTCTGGCAGCACCTTTAGGGGGAAAACTAGCACTTTTTCACAAAATTGGCACATAATGACCCAGGACAAATGGGTACTAGACATAGTGTCACAAGGCTACAAGTTTCACTTCCATACCCTGGCGAGGACAAACGGTTGGCCAGACCTGCCAAAATATCAATGGGCAGAGGCACAAAAGCAAGTCTCATCCCTCATGGACATGAGGGCCATTCAACAAGTACCAGATCAAGAGCAGGGATGAGGATTTTATTCAAGACTGTTCTTGGTACCAAGAAAGGACAAGACCTGGAGACCAATACTGGACCTATCTATCCTAAACACATATCTGGATATACCAAAATTCAAAATGTTGCCTCTACAGCAACTTCTGCCCATGCTGGGCAAGAAGGCTTGGCTTGTGACCTTAGACCTAAAAGAGGCATACCTGCATGTCCCAATCAGACAAACATGCAGAAGATACCTCAGATTCAAAGCTGGCTCAATGCACTACCAATTCTCTGAACTGCCCTTTGGCTTATCTACTGCACCCAGGGTCTTCTCAAAGTGCCTGGCACCAGTAATTGCATTCTGCAGACAAAGAGGAATACAAATATATCCTTACTTGGACAACTGCTTCATTCAACCAGAGAACGAGGACATTCTACTACAGCATCTGGCATTTGTAGAGATTTCTAACAGGCCTAGGGTACACAGTCAGTGAAAAGAAATCAAAACTAGTACCCTCTCAAGAGATAATATTCCTGGGTGCAAGCTTAAATACAACTGCACCAGATGGCTTATCTCACGCCAGACAAACAAAGACAACTGACTACCTAATTCAACCTGTTGGCTTTATCTGCAAGAAAAATTCTGCAGGCTTTGGGCTTCATGGCATCCTGCATTCTACTAATTCCATATGTGAGACTGTATATGAGGAAACTTCAATGGTACCTAAAAAGTTTTTGGACTCAACATTGCCACAGCCTGGAAACAATAATTACACTCATTCCCTGCCTGCAACAGGAGTTTTGATGGTGGGCGAAGGCTTGTCACCAGAACAAGGGACAGTCATTCACCTTACCCCCAGCCAGGCAGACATTAACAACGGATGCATCAGATTATGCCTGGGGGGCCCACGTGGCAGGAAGATGTATTCAAGGCACATGGTCCGCAAACCAAATGCATCTATATATCAATCAAAAAGAGATGCTAGCTGTTCAGAATGCCCTGACAGCCTTCAAGGACCTACTTCATCCGGGACAACTAATGATAAAGACAGACAACACCATGGTCATGTGGTATATAAACAAGCAGGGAGGCACTCATTCTTACCCCCTTTGCAGACTAGCCATGACTTTGTGGGACGCAGCATTGACTTACCAAGTACATCTGCAGGCACAATTCCTGCCAGGAAAGATAAATACTCTGGCAGACCAACTAAGCAGAAACCTCATGGATCCCCACGAGTGGAAATTGAATCCACAAGTCTTCAGCATGATAACAAGGAAATGGGGATACCCGGATATAGATCTATTTGCCTCTCCTCACAACTACCAAATAAAAAGATTCTGCACAAGGACTTATCACAGACAAGCATGGAAAGTGGACGCATCATCTTTCAGCTGGAAAAACTTAGCAGTATATGCCTTTCCTCCTCTGCCTCTCCTCCCCAAAGTACTCCTAAAGGTCAGACAAGAGAAGCCAAAGATGATACTGATTGCCCCAGACTGGCCCCGCCAGTACTGGTATCCAATCCTAAGGAACTTGTCTCAATGCCCGGCCTGGACCTTTCCTCAAATACCTCATCTACTATCCCAACAAAACAATCAGATCCTGCACAGCCAACTAAAGACCTTAAATCTGGCAGTATGGCGGATAATGTAGTCATACAAAACACACCTCTCACTAAAGCTGTGATGGATGTCATTTTAGAGGCTAGAAGGTCTAGTACCAGAAAATCTTATGCTGCAAAATGGAAGAGATTCTGTGCTTGGAATCAGGCACAAGGAATTGACACAGCTGTACCAAATATTCCTCAGATTTTGCAATACTTAACTGAGATGCTGGACAAAGGCCTATCCTTTTCATCAGTTAAAATTGATGCCTCTGCCATTTCGGCTCATTACAATACAGAGACACCAATCTTTTCACATCCTTTATTAAGGCAGTACCTCAGAGGAGCCAAAAACTTAAGGCCTCCAAGGAGATCACCAATACCAGCATGGGACCTCAGTTATGTCTTGGAAAAACTCACCCTGCCTCCTTTTGAGCCAGCCGCTACAGCTGATATAAAGTTTTTATCTTGGAAAACAGCTCTGCTCCTAGCAGTAACCTCTGCAAGACGAGTCTCAGAGCTACAGGCACTCATGGCTGTGGAACCCTTTATCATTTTTTATCCAGACAGGGTTTCTCTGAGGACAAACCCGGCATTTATGCCTAAGGTAGTGTCCAGTGTGGCCCTTAACCAAACTATTCATCTGCCTACTTTTTATCCAAACCCACATTCTTTGGACATACACAGACAGCTATGCTTCTACTTGAACAGAAACAAAGCTTTCAGAATGACATAGCAACTATTAGTGGCATATGCTGCAGAATCACAAGGAAAGGCTATCTGAAAGCAGACTATTTCATAGTGGATAGGCCACTGCATTCGTTTCTGCTATTCACAACATGGCAAGCCAGTTCCTATAGGCATTAGGCCACATTCAACCAGAGCAGTAGCCACTTCAGCAGCCTTCCTCAGGGGAGTACCAACCAAAGACATTTTAGAGGCTGCTACCTAAAGTTCAGTGCACACCTTTACAAAGCACCATCATTTACCACTCTACTCTAAATCCAGGGCAGGCTTTGCCACTGCAGTTCTGCAGGGCCTCATAGCTGCTCCTAATGCTACTTAGCTCCAGCCTCCCAACCATAGCTTTGGGATTCAACCCAAGTGTAATGACTGCAACAGTGAAACACGAAGAACATAGTACAGTTGTGTACACTTACCATAAATGTAGATGTTCGAGTGTATTCACTGTTGCGGTCCAGGTTACCCACCCACCATCCCCCATATCTTTGCTGAAACTTATCTGCACTTTTCTAAATCTATACAACCTATGTGGTGTATTTGCTTGTAGATGATGGTATAATATATTTTGGTGCATGCATTTTTTATTGGCATATTTTTAGCCTACCCATTTGGGGGCACCTGACATCTGGGGCAAGAAAAACTGAAGAAAATGGTGTCAGCTGCATCTTTTATACCCCTGGTGCCCTGACGTCAAGGAAGAGGTGACAGCAACCGACGCCAGACCTAGACTTCGGAATTCAGGCCGACTGAGGGTAGCCTGCCGGCAGGATAACCCAAGTGTAATGACTGCAACAGTGAATACACTCGAACATCTACATTTATGGTAAGTGTACACAACTGTACTTTCTTGACTGCCTCCTCCCTTCCTCAGCTTTGGGAATCAACCCAAGTGTGATGACTGCAACAGTGAAACATGAAGAACATAGTACAGTTGTGTACACTTACCATAAATGTAGATGTTCAAGTGTATTCACTGTTGCAGTCCTGGTTTCCCTCCCTCCAGCCCCCTGGTTTCTCTATCCTTTCTACTTATCCTCTTTGTGGCCATTTTCTATGGCAGTGGTATTTACCTTTTACTGGTGGTGTTCCACACCATATAATAGCTTCCTATTTTGGAGGCTCCTGATATTTGGGGCAAGAAAAACTGATGTAATGGCGTCAGCTGCATGTTTTATACCCCTAACGACCTGACGTCATGGAAGAGGCGACAGCATCCAATGCAGAAATCCCAAGACTCTGGTGTTCGGGCCAACTGAGGGCTACCTGCAGGCAGATAACTCAAGTGTGATGACTGCAACATTGAATGCACTTGAACATCTACATTTATGGTAAGTGTACACAACTGTACTTTCCTCCTATCACTGATTACTCTCACCTTGAAGGCCACACAAATAGTACAAGAAATATCCAGATGTGCTGGGCCTAAACAGTAAACACATTTCCTGTGGGCATCAGAATTGCTGATCTTTTGCCCACAAGAAGGACATTTCTTAAATCCAATAGGTTTATCAGCCATAATGGAATAAGGAATAAGGTCTACCAAAAGAGAGGAACTAAGGAAATACTTTTTTTACCTTTTAATCAAGGAGAAGAAAGAGTTGTAAGAAAGGAAAAACTACCAACAATGATAGTTATAGAAATATACCTGCAGGTATAAAAGGGAAAGGGAAGGAAGAAATAGACTACCAACAGTGGTATAAAAAAGAAAATTACTGAAAAATTTGGTAGCGTGGTAAAAAGGTAAGGAGGGTATTAGACACTAAAAGGTAGAAAAGGATCTAATAGGTCAAAAAATTAGATTTTTCCTCACACACCCCAAAGGAGCTCGAGAAATCACAATCCCAGCCATGTTGTAGAGAGGCAAACGAGTTCTGAGGTATGGTAGTGGTGAGGGGCATTATGGGTAAGGGAGGAGCTTGAGATTCCGATCCTAGAATCTTTAGAAGGTAGTAGTGCCAGGTCTGAGGATCAAATACAAACCCATTCTTTGAGGAACAAATGAAAATGACAACAGCAGATCTAGTGTTTCCCAATGTTTTAAATTATCATACATTAAAACTCTACCCAGGAATAATCTCTGAAATAAGCATGCTACTGCACACATCAATACAAAGATTTGTGGTACATATGATTTTTCATATTTCAGTAAAGCAGAAAATAAATGCTTAGCCAGCCTTGACTGCCTTCCCATATGAACAAAGACCAAATCTTTCATTTTTAACTTCCTTTTACAACAGGTACTGATATTTGCTGTAAATAATGGTAATGTGTTAGTATAATTTTAATTTGGTTTATTATCATTTTACTGAAGTGCACTCAGTCGAATCCATTTGGCACAAAATCTGAAACTCGAACATTGAACTCCAATATTTCCGATGTACAAATCTCATCCCTGTCTCGACCCATGTTAACTCTTGTTCCCAAGTCAAATTCGGTATGTATTTCGGCTGTATTGGAATTTGGCAATGTAACTTTTTGCGGAAGTAAGTCAGTGATATAATTCGATCGAGTGCACTTCAGTAAAATGATTGTAAACCATTAATACAGCCAGCTTTCATGCCCAAGGTATTATTTTTGGTTTATAAGGGGTGCCACTCTTTACTCCATCTTTACCAACTTGCGATACAAAGACATACAGTACCTCAGGTACACAGTAATTTAACAGCCTAAACTAAGTTTGGAGAAAAGAACTGCTTGCCAAATTACTGAAAAAAATGTAGGTTTCTACTTGCCCACATGATTTTATTTCAATAAAGCCGTTCTTAAAAATCAAACATAACAAAGTGGCTTAGTAAGTAAATGTATATTTAATTATGTCAAATAGTTAAATTATGGCCAGGAAATAACACTGGTGTATTTTAATAAGTATCTGCTATCCTTTGTACTTGTGTATTTTTTATAATGATTGTATGAAAAAGGTTCAAGTTTAATGTCAACTTTTGGGTTTCAAAACAATCTGGTTGTGCAATTTCAGTGGGTTTTCAAGTTCTAATTACTTAGTTGGTATTGGCTGTAGATCATTTCATTGTGCATTTAAAATGGAGAATGTAATTGTTACGAACAACTCTGAGGATGCCTATGTTTTTTTTACCTTGGCGAAAGCGCTTAGTTGTTCGTGTGTTGAACATTGTCTGCATTTTTGGAGCATTTTGGAATATTTTGGAGCATTAAACTCATTGTGGCTGGTACGGTTTTGGTGCTCGTGTTTTTTACAATTGCATAATTACATTTGTTCCCCAGAGGTGGGGGGGTCTCCCAAATCCTCTGGAGTGATCCATCTATAGGTGCTGTCATCTTAGCAGACATCATGGAGTTTTGTGTCCTCCGTGTCATTATGTTAACCAAGAATATTTTTTTTAATTGTATTATTTGTAGATTGTTAACTGTATTAATAGCACTAGGTTAGGAGCCTGTTTTCAGAAGCCTTCAAAAACAGGGCAACAGGAACAAAGAATGGGAAAAAGTTAACCAAAGAAAAATAGCCTCTTTTATAAACGAAAAGACCAAGGGAAGGAGGGAACGGAATAGTGAAGGATATGAAACTGCAAAAGCAGATCTGTCATTAAGATAAGAATGCAACTTTAGTACATCACATTAGTAGTTTCATATCCTTCACCTGCAGGACAGAGGACCAACCTAACTGTTCAAGGGGGGAACTTCAGACAGGGACCCTAGAAAGGGTGGCGTCCTGGATGGAATAGTCTCATATTAGTTAGTAGTAGTAGTAGTAGTAGTAGTGCAATAGTCTAAGGTGCAGAAGATGCCAATTTGGTTACTGTGGTCACACGATCCATGAAGTCACAGGCAGTAAAAGGCATACGAGTTTAGGCAGTGCAAGGCTCTGTGGAAGACTGAAGCTGCATAACACTTTCTACTAAATGGTTTAGACTAGAGAAAAAGTAGATCTTGGTTACAGCCTCTAAAAAGGGACATGGAAGTTGTGAGGATGGCTGTAGTCATGGATGCAGCAAAAGAGGCAAACACCAAAAGGAATTAAATACCTTGAGTATAGCACCTTGAAGTGGCTTGGAAATGTTTTCATAACTAGCAACTGTCAGGATGGGGAAACTAGACCATTGGTTAAAAGAAAATAATTTTTCAAATATGACAAGGTCCCAAGAAAACTGATTTGGGAAGTCCTGCGGTAATTTGAAGTCCCAGAATTATTGGTAGAATTAGTGCGAGCTAGGTACAAGGACCCAATGACTCCTGTACAAATAGTGTTCATACTGGTGATGGACTACATTAGCAAACGGGTCAGAGGGGACAGATCAACAAAATTGCTGTATGCAGATGATGTGGTAGTACAGGTAGACTCTGGAGAACACCTTCAGGAGAGGATAGAGGAATGGAATACAAACTTGAAGGCACATGGGATGAAACTGAATACAGATAAGACAGTTGTAATAGTAGCAAATGGTGGAGTTCAGAAGAAGCTGAGACTTGAGATAGAAGAGAAAACAGTGGCATAGGTTAACTGCTTCAAGTATCTAGGAGGGGTGGTTGAGGAGAAAGGTAGTTGAATGAGGAGGTCAAAACTATAATTAGAGGGGCTGCAACCAACTGGCATAGTATGTTAGGTTTAGTATATGACAGAAAAGTGCAAAAGAGGCTGAAAATTAAGATGTACAAAACAGTGGCGTGACCAGTACTACTGTACAGTACTGAACCCTGGGCAGTAAAGGCAGAGCAGTTGAGAAAGCTAGAGGTGATGAGTGCCTGAGATGGTAGGGTTCACATTGTGGGACAAATGAAGAAATGAGGACATAAGAGCAAAAGCCAAAGTAGCTTCCAATTGCAGAAAAAGTCAAAGGGAACAGATTACTGTGGTTCAGGCACAAGTGTGGAAAAACAGAAGACAATCTGATGAAGATGATTTGGCACAGACAGGAAGAAGGCAAGAGGAAACAAGGGCATCTGGCAAAGAGGTGGATGGATTGTGTGACAGAAGACCTGCGACATTCAGGCATGGGTGTTGAAAAAGGCAGGAGAGTGACATTGAATACAGAGAGATGACGACAGTTGACAAAACACACCAATCCCATATAGAAAATGCGAAAAAAGGGGTGGTTGATAATGATGATGACGGCAACTTTTCAAATGGCAAAACGTACGGCGGTGAAAACGTTACCTGGATCAACCAGGGGAGTTGTAAAGATGTATGTGGTACAAACACATCCACCAGAGTCATATACTGCATCAAAAGGACTTGAAGACTAATTGTCTGCAAAACCATACAACAAAGCAGTGAATGTGTACATCAGATGAGGATATATACCATAATTAGGTACAACCTCAAGCCAAGCCAAGTCAAAAGAGAAAAACAAGATAACATTGGAAATGATTACTCTGCTGAGAAACCAGTGATTTGGGCCCTTCCAAGGGAGAAAAATAACATGCCAGAAAAATAGATTAGCACAAGGTACTAAGGAGCACTGGATTCTTGGGTTAAAGAAGAGGAAGGCTGTAAAATCAAAAACATTCAAAGGTTGGTATGGGCCCATAGTCTAAGTAAAATGTCCAATAGCTGGGATAAATGTCAGATTGGAGAAGGGGATCTCCAAGCGCAGGCCTACTGGTGATGTCTGAAGTGTAAACAAATGCATAGGCATGTAAGCAATACACCTAGCAGTAGACTGGGCTGACAAACCTCATAGTCAAAAGGCCATAAAGCAAAATGCTTTGGAAGAAATGTCATAACAAAAGGATGTCACAAAAGGAGGAGGCCAGACCACTGATGTGGCTAGGGTAAGTTCTTTCCAGAAAGTCAGAGAAATGGGCTACAATATGTCTCAGCAGCTGATGGAAGAAGAAATGTGGTGATACCTGAAATGACTCAAGAAGAAGGACAGGAAGCAGAGATTAGGAAAGCCATTGTGCATGCCATGTTTATGGAACTGTCCTGATGGAAGACACGAGGAGCATCACCTACAGGCATATATCCATACATTCCAACACAAAGGATTAAAGGATATGGACAGTGGAATCTGCAGATTAGGAAGGCAGATCAGTTGAAGACCATGCCAGACACAGAATGATGAGGACAAAAAGTTAGAAGATTATCTTGCATTCCATTTAAAGGGTAACCAATACCGCTCCAAGGAACGAAACAAAACAGAAAAGGGAGGAAGTGACTGGAACAACTGTTAGGCAAATGGTATTTTTCCTCCTCATTCAGGAAAAAGCCTCCCATTAGTTAATTAATTAAATTAAGAAGAATTCTGATAGATGTATAGAACTAAACTTGAGTCTGCTCCAAGCAGCAAAAATGAGAAAATAGAATGTGGCTACGCTGTAAAAAAAAAAATGGAGAATATATGAGTGTAGTACACCTCCTTAGTATGGGAACAATGCCAATGAACTGTCAGTGAGCAAAGTCTCTTCAGATGCATTGGAAGAATAATATGTAAACCCAAGGCTGAATCTACGATGCTTGTCTGCTTGGTAATGCATGGATCCCAGACAAACATCAGAGTTTTTGGACTAACCAAGCCAGAGGTCAGGACCGAGGAAATATTTTTACCTGCTCTCTCCTTTAGGAGAGACACTTGACCCCTAAACATAGGTGAGGAGCAAGGTAATCCTCTCAGAAGACCCTGAATCAAACCCCTAAACAAGGTCCTAGCAAAGTAACTGTCTCAGAAGACACTGCATCAGACGACAAACCAAAGTCTTAGTAAGATAATCAGCTCGAAGGCCCTTCTCCTAAACAAGGAATCTAGTGTGGTCATTAAACTCTAATATTCTTAAAATTCCTGCATCAGACCAATAACAAGGTCCTAGAAAAGGTGAAAGCTCTAATCAGTCAGGAAAAAAATGCAAATAAAGTCATATCCATAATCATCATAGCATAGCAGCATCTAACTTAACATTACTAGTTACTGTATCTAGGAGCATTTTAGCAGAAAGAAAGACACAGCCTTAAATTAAGCTACACCTTGTCCTGAAACTAAGTATTCCCCCACTGAAGCATGCTACCAAATGAAGAAGGCTCAGAGGGAACCCACAACCCGTTCTAAACAGAAATACTGTACTATGTGTAAGTTACAAGGGTAAATCAGGTGCTCGAGGGGATATCCTTCACCACTGCTATGCAGAGAGGAGAAGAAAAAATGACGAACACAAAAGGTGGCAGGAATGCTAACCTCATTGTCAGAGATGCCAGATCCCAGTAAATTGCTGCATCTTACATGACTATAAAATAAAATGCTAAACATTTAGGTGTTGGAGTAATCAGGGGTACCAATGCAAGTGCAGAAAAAGAAATAAGTACCTATCCCTATCTATGGTCCTCAAGAGAGAAGTGTCTGAAGTAAGATCGGATCTGAATCCATTCGTTGAGGAAGAATGAAAATGGACAACAGATGGAATGTTTTGGTGAGTACATAACTTCTTTTTTAAGCAGTTGGCAACTTTGTGTTTGCATATATTCATATGTTCATATATATGTACAGTTGCTCTAGTACGTTGTATAAAGATAATGTTCTTATTATGTCTGTTGTAGTATTTTACATAAGATGCCGGGCTGGCATTACAAAAAAAGTCTTGCAGAGTTGAATTTTTGTCCCATAGTGACTAACTGCATACTATGTCTCAGCAAGTTACTTAAAGACCACAAGACGAAACACTAAAGTAATCATTATTAGCTTTCCTTTTTCTGAGAGTCACTGCAGCAGCTGTGTACACTGTGCAGTCACGTAACGTACCCATGTCATCTGCACTGTTGTTTACAGCGTTTAAGGTCTTCACATATGTGTGTTCCTAGGCTAATCTCAGAGTGTGATGTGATGAAGTAATTTCCTGAAGTAGAAACTAAGAGACATTGTTAAACTGCATAGCAACACATTTTACATAGTGAACTTTGTGATTCTGAGGGCTTGTACTTTACGAGTATTGAGTTTCTGGTCAAGGAGATGAATAAAAGTGCAAATGAATTAGGACAGACTATTTTTGACTTTGTCCCTGAAAGTTACAGCTACTGATTAACAACATCCTCTCCTATCACAGTTCGTGCCATGTTATGCTGTAATGCCACTTATTAAACCCCAAAGAGATTGCAGACCTTGTTTTTCTTGAACTGCTTCCACCCAGTGTGGCTAATCTGTTCACCATATAAACATGTAAATTAACGATGTGATCTATGGATACCATATAAGGTTGTCACTGTATTTTCTCTTTTGATGCTTTGATTGAAAAGTTATCATGTAAAGTACATACATTTAAATACAGTACTTTTCACAGTAAAATTAAAACTTGAGTTTAATTTTCATTTGTATTCAAACTGAAGGAAAACATTGTATAGAATACAAATGAAACCATCAACAGTTGCTATGTAACTGGTGATATAGGTGCTTCAGCAAAGTATTAGTTTAATGGTGTGCACACTTATGCAACCAGCTTATTGTACATTTTTTACTTTTTATATTTTTTCCCGTAACAGATTTGTTTGTTTTTCAATTAAATTGTACAGGTTATAGGTCACATTAAAGGTGGGAAAAGTTTTGAAATGATTTATTGTGGTTTAATTTTTTTATATCACAAAAATTTGGCATTTTAACAAGGGTGTGTACACATTTTTTATCCACTGTAACTGTTGAGCGAATGTCCGTTGCTGCCTTTTTACCTGATTTTGATTCTGTTTATACGAGTCTTAACGTTAAAAAAAAAGTGCTTTTACTGGAAATGAATTGGACTGAACTAAAGATATTTTGGGTGGTAGTGATGGAGTTATCTTTATTTCAGGTGTACATGATGCATATCGTGAACTTCAGTGCTGTCCTTAAGGACACGAATGATGTTTTTAGAGTGGTACCTAATTTGTAACCTATTTTCTTTTGTTTGCAAAGGCCAACATTCAGTCAATCATGGCATCAGAGAAACAAGTGAACATCCTGATGCAACTGCTAGATGAGGCCCTGAAGGAAGTGGATGAAATTGAGCAGAAGCTAAGTAGTTATGAGGAGATGCTTCAGAGTGTGAAAGACCAAATGGACCAGATATCACAGAGTAACCACCTGATCCAGCTGAGCAACACCAATAATAAGAAATTGTTAGAAGAGATTGAATTTCTAGTGGTAAGTAACCACTGTTCATTTCTTTTTTCTAAAAACTGCTGATTTTTGCTTTCCTTTTTGGAAGGGGAATTGTAAATACTCATTATTTAAACAGAGCAGACAGCCTTCTAGTATATTTACAGATGCTGTTTGAAAGAAAAGTTGAGAAGCTATGTTTCCCAGCTTTTTTTTTTTTTTTTTTTGCAACTACTACATATTGGTACTCTGGCTTGTTTATCTTTAAATCCTGATGTTAAGTTGTCTATCTCGCCTTCATTCTTGCTGGATGGGTTCGGAGCCGATCCTCAGCTCCGACTCGGCCAATACTAAAGCTCGAGAGCTAATTCCACCGGCTCGAGGCTCCCCTATATCCCACAATGCTAGGCGGTAACTACTCAGATCTCGTTTGCCGCTTAGCTGATGAGGTGCTTTTCTACCGGCTCTGGCAGGTTAGTGAAGATTTAATTCTAAACATTTTCAATCTTAGACCCCTAGTACCCCTTTTTTTACTAAAACTTTTAATTTTAAATTCCTCTTTTCCTGGTTCGACAACTTTGTTGCCCTTAATTCCTTCTCTTATTCCCCTTTAGTTTTAGGCCTTAGGCCCCTTCTAGTCCCCTTGTGTGACTGGTATTTTATTTTTAATTAAGGCCTGTGTGTGTGTGTGTGTGTGTGTGTGTGTGTGTGTGTGTGTGTGTGTGTGTGTGTGTGTGTGTGTGTGTGTGTGTGTTTTCTTGGACCTTTTATTATGTCTAAGGAATCTAAGGTCTCAGGCTTCAAGAAGTGTGACTCGTGCTGTCAGAAAATGTCTCTGACAGACTGTCACACTTCTTGTGTGTATTGCCTGGGACCTTTGCACCTGCAGGACTCTTGTGCTGTTTGCCATGGTTTTAGCCCTAGAGTCCTGCAGGAACGCAAGAATAAGTTAATCTTGCGTGGCTTATTAAAGCCTGAAGGCCCCCCGACTCAATCTGTGTCGGGGAAGCCTTCTAAAACTTCCAAACAGTCGGCTCCGGTTTCTAAGTTGACTTCTGAAAATGTGAAGTCTGCTTCGACATCGGCTCCGGCCGGAGCCGATGTTTCCAAGCCTCATACTGTTAGCTCGGCTCCGGATGGAGCCGAGGTTGATAAACTCCGTTGGCTCCAATACTCTTATCGGAGCAATCTTCTAGGAAGAGATCTAGATCCCCCTCTATCAGCTCCGTGCCCTCGGCGCCAGGATCCCCTCTTCTTTCTGAACGGAGCCATAGAACACATTCCTCACGGTCTTCCAGACTATCTGACCACGATTTGCAAAGGGTAGTGAGTAGACTTCTCAAGTCCGAGGCACTGGCCCAAATGCTGCATAGCCCGACTCAGCAGTCAGTGGCTATTTCCGTTCCCCAATATATTCCTCCTCCGACTCCTTTGAGTTCGGAGCCAGGGCTTGTCGGAGCCATGACTGTCGGTGCGTTGGATCCGATACCTTCCCTTTCGGCTCCGTCGTCTGCTCCGATCTCCTCCTTGGAGGGATCTCGGCGCCGAGCTTCCCTCGTCGGCTCCTAGGGGGCGAGTTGCATCGGACCCTTGTCCGACCCCGCTCTCCCTCTCAGGGCTTCGGCGCTGGTGAGTTCGGCTCTGACATCGGCCTCGGAGCCGTCCCTGTCGGTGCCGGGGGGGTCCTTGTCTCTTCGGAGCGGGGACCTCCGGCCTTGCCTGATAGGGGTGCCTTCGAGGTCATGCGGAGCATGCTAGAACCAGGGTCTGCCCCACAGTCGGCTCCGTCAGCTCCTCCATCTGCAGTGCCTGCGGTGATTTCTACCCACCCCCTTGCATTATACCGCAGAGAGCCAACTCCTCAAGTTTCCCCATTGGGAATTTCCTCCTCTTCCGAGGCCTCTCCTGACCCGGTAGGAGATCCCCCTAGGAAGAGGCAGTGCAAGAGGAAGCACATTGACTCCCCTGAGTCTATCACCTCTGACACTGACTTAGAGGAATCTGAAGGTTCCCCTCGATCCCCCTCTGAGGATGTCTCCTTTGCTGACATCCTTGAGATCCTGAAACAGAGGGGGAACTGGCCAGCCCTTAACCCTTCGGAGGATGAGTCAGTGTATCGTGAGGCGTTTGGCTCTCGCCCTTCTACCTCCTGGGTGTCCCCTCCCTTTGACCCCCTTATGGAAGTGGTGGCAAGAAAGGCCTGGACGGCTCCTGATTCAGTGGAACCCACCCCGAGAAGGCCATCTAAATTTATTACTGCCCCTAGAGATAAAGATTTTTTATCCAAAGGTGTCTCCGTTGATGCCATGGTGGTGGCTGCGGCCACTAAGAAGGAGTTAGCCGATCCTTCGGTTCCTGTCCATCCTCCTAATAAGGAATCTAGGACCATGGACAGGTACGGTAAGCGGATGTTCTCATCAGCGACCTTTTCAATGCGGTCGCTGAACTACTTATGCCACTTCACTCGTCTCCAGAGAGATTTACTCAAGGATATGAGTGAAGTGATAAAGGATCCTACAGCTGAGGGGTTCCAAGACAGAATGAACTCCCAGTTGGCAACCCTGAATTCCATCGTTAACTCCTCCATGCGGCTTGTCTCATATGCTGCAGATGGGGCGAGTAGAGCCGCAGGCACAGGTGTTGCCTTACGATGTCACACCTGGATGCGGCTGTGCAACTTTGCGGACCCTTTCAAGGCGTCCTTCACCAATTCTCCCTTTGATGGATCATCCTTGTTTGGTCCACAGGTGAAGGATACATTGACCAGGTGTGAGGTAGAAGGTAAGACTCTCTCTGCCGTAGGAGTCCATTTTTCTACCCCTTCTAGACCCTATCCCAAAGGTCAGAGGGGCGGAAAGATGTGGTTCCGTAAACAATCCCAGAGAGTCTCATCTGACGCACAAGGTCGATTCCCCTCTAGAGGCAGAGGGGGGAATAATAATAGACGCCGCCCTAGAGGCAGAGGAGGTCCGCAAAACCAGGGTAGCAGAGAAACGTTCTCTGATAAACCCTTTCAGCATCCCTGAGGGGCTGCCCGGCTGTCCACCTTCGGAGGCAGTCGGGGGAAGATTATTCCTGTACCCAAAAGCCTGGCTTTCCCTTACTCAAGACAAATGGGTACAGTCGATCATATCCGAGGGTTACAAAATTCCCTTTATTCACATCCCATCCCAACCCAAAGGATCCCTTCCAGACGTTCCACCCAGTCTAAGGGAACAAGCAGCATTAGAAATTTCAAAGCTGCTATCAAAAAAAGCTATCCAATCAGTCCGAGCAGACCAGCAAGGATCCGGAATCTACTCCAAATTCTTTTTGGTACCAAAGAAAACAGGGGACTGGAGACCCATACTGGGTCTCAGCAACTTAAACAAGTATGTCAGGAAAACAAAATTCCGTATGGTTACGCTACAGTCCATTCTACCCTTCTTGGGTCAGGACAATTGGATGTGCTCAATAGATCTTCAGGACGCGTACTACCACATCAAGATGAACAGACGCTCCAGGAGATTTCTCCGCTTCAGGCTGGGAGCCAGTCACTACCAGTTCAGGGCCCTGCCCTTTGGTCTCACTACAGCCCCCCGTGTGTTTACCAAATGCATGGCAGTGGTCGCGGCTCACTTGAGACGTCAAGGATTCCAGGTGTTTCCATATTTAGATGACTGGCTCCTTACCGCCACCACCAGACATCAACTTCTTCTATCCAGGGACTTCACCATCCAAACTTGCCAAGCTCTAGGCATTTCAATAAATTTCGAAAAATCTGCCTTATCTATTACCTTTATAGGCGCCACCTTAGACACACTCAATCTTTCAGCCAGACTCACAGAGCAGAGAGTGTCAGACATTCAAAAACAAGTTTCTCTTCTCTTACAATGCAACAAAGTCAAAGCCAGACTAGTTTTGAAGGTATTAGGACTAATGGCAGCAGCTGTTCCCCTTCTCCCCTTAGCTCGCTTCCACATGAGGCTCCTCCAGTGGATGCTGTTTACTCAATGGTCCTTTCAACAGCTCCCGATGTCCCATACCATATTGATAACTCAATCATGCAGGAATCAGCTGTCTTGGTGGATCACATCACCTCAGGTTCTCCGAGGAAGACCCTTCACTCTCCCCCCCCCAGTCGCCACGTTGACAACAGACGCCTCCTTGATCGGGTGGGGGGGGGGCATTATCAGGGCAGGACAGTCCAAGGCACGTGGCAACCTTCCGAGTGCCACTTGCACATAAATGTCTTAGAGATGAGAGCAGTGCTTTTAGCGTTGCAAGCCCTTCACGACTCTCTTCCCACTGGGACTATTGCAATGCAGACGGACAACATGTCCGTAGTGTGGTACATCAACAAACAAGGTGGAACCAGATCATACCCTTTATGTCGAGAGGCACTCAGACTTTGGCAATGGGCGATCTCTTCTCAGCGTTTTCTGATAGCAACGCACATTCCCGGGAAATCCAACGTTATTGCAGACAAACTGAGCAGGGCAATTCTCATGCCCCACGAGTGGTCTCTAAAGAAATCAGTTCTAGAAGAAGTATTCCTAAGATGGGGCCAGCCTTGCTGCGATCTTTTTGCTACTCCCCAAAACAGCAAGTGTCACGACTTCTTCACTCTCTTCCCGTTACCAGGCCATCCCACCAGAGACGCTCTAGTCCACGATTGGCCCCGGGGACGTCTATATGCCTTTCCCCCTTTTCCACTGATATCTCAACTAATTCAGAAAGCCATCGCTTTGAGAGTGACAATGATCCTCATTGTCCCTTACTGGCCTCGACAGATATGGTTTCCGTTTCTTCATCGTTACCTTTTGGAGCAGCCTTGGCATCTGGACCCAGTACCAGATCTATTAACCCACCAATCGGGTCAGCTGCACCAATCTCTGCTTTCTCTAAACCTCACAGCGTGCTTTCTCCCATTCCGACCATAGCCAGGCTTCCCTCAATATCTCGCTCGGTCCGAGATATCTTGATTGCCTCTCATAAATCTTCTACCCGGAAGATTTACAGTAGCAAATGGAAACGCTTCTCTTTTTGGGCAACATCAAAAAACATAGATCCCTTTACTGCACCTATCCAGTCTATTCTAGACTTTCTAGCAGAACTCTTTCATTTAGGATCATCTGCATCTACCATTAGAGTTCAACTGGCTGCCATATCTAATTTTCATGTTGGTGTCTCGAAGTCTAGCATCATGGCTCACAAACTCTGTAAAGCCTTTTTAAGGGGCATATTTCTTCTCAAACCTCCAATCAAAGATCCCCCGCTTCAATGGGATTTAAACTTGGTTCTGGCATCCTAACTCCTTCCCCCCTTCGAACCGGCGGCTTCATGTTCTCTGAAGTTGCTTTCTTGGAAGACACTTTTTCTGGTAGCTATAA
The DNA here is from genome assembly GCF_019279795.1 of Protopterus annectens. Lineage (NCBI taxonomy): Eukaryota > Metazoa > Chordata > Ceratodontiformes > Protopteridae > Protopterus > Protopterus annectens. The sequence continues at coordinate 775,738,676 of NC_056729.1, forward strand.
CTTCAGCGAGAAGGGTATCTGAACTCCATGCTCTGTGCAGTCGTCCTCCTTATTTAGTGTTTCACAAAGATAGGGTATCCCTCCGTACTAATCCATCCTTTTTACCTAAAGTTTCCTCTCAAGCAAACCTAAACCAAATTATTGATCTCCCCGTCTTTTTCCCTAACTATTCAAACAGGTCGGAACAAAAGCTACATTTTCTGGATGTTCATCGCCAACTTGGATATTACTTAGACAGGACTAAACAATTCAGGAAATCTGATCAATTGTTTCTGTCATATGCGGAAGGGAAATTGGGCCTTCCTGTTACTAAAGTATCCCTCTCTAGATGGCTCACCTCTACAATTACCTTCATCTGTGAGATCAGACATCAAAAACTACCCTCAAGACCTAGAGCTCATTCAACTAGGGCATTAGCTACATCCGTAGCTTTTCAGGATAGGCTGCCAATAGATTCCATTTGTGCAGCAGCCACCTGGGCTTCTCCTCATACCTCCATTTCACATTACAAATTGGATATGGCCTCCAGAAACCATGCCAACTTTGGTTCCACTGTTCTCAAGAGTCTGTTCAGATAGGCCACCCGGAATAAGGTGCTAGGGACGCGGTCCCATCCAGCAAGAATGAAGGCGAGATAGACAACTTAACATTAAGAAGTTATGTACCTACCATAACGTTCCATGTTAGTTGTCTTCTTCTCGCCTTCTTTCTTGCGTCCCACCCTCCTTCCCCCAAGCCTGGACAGACCGATAGGAATTCAGTTTGTGTTCCTCCTCTGGAAGTCGTCATTCCCACACGTTCTTCCACCTCCTTTTCTCCTTTCTTAGGTCTGCGATACCTTTCACGCAGGTTGTTATTGAGGTGGGTTTCCCTTCTCCATTCTATGGAGACTAGGGTTGCTTGGTATAGCTATCAAACGAGATCTGAGTAGTTACTGCCTAGCATTGTGGGATATAGGGGAGCCTCGAGCCGGTGGAATTAGCTCTCGAGCTTTAGTATTGGCCGCCTCGGCTCCGAACCCATCCAGCAAGAAAGAAGGCGAGAAGAAGACAACTAACATGGAACGTTATGGTAGGTACATAACTTCTTATTTTAGATTGTTACATAACTATTGCATACATTAACAGTAGAAAACAGCAATCCATTGTAATTTTTTTCATGCAATATATATATATATATATATATATATATATATATATATATATATATATATATATATATATATATATATGTTTTGCTTTTAACAATTCGTATTCACTCCAGCATTACGTAAATTGCTCAGTTCTTGCCTTCCCTTAAATCTCACTCCTCCTGAACATTTTATGCATGCATTGTTCCCACAAATTCAGTTTATTTCTATGCAGTTTGCTCCTTCCCTCTTCTAAATATCCCATCTCCAGTTTTTTTTACCTTTACAATGTTCAGTACTTCAGTTTTAATTGGTTTAGATTTTGATCTTCATTTTCTAGTAAATGTTGCTTTGCCAGCCAATAACATTAAACTTGATGAGGCCATAATCCATCTCGATAATTCAGATCGTGTGTCCCACCTTAAAAGAATCATTTCCTTGGTTACAACAGTTTGCTCCCCCCAACATTTCTGACAAAGTACACTAGGGATTTTTTTTAAATCTGCCAACTCATTACATTCACAAAAACATGTCTCCAATTGCCTCTCTTTTTCCCATAACACCTCCAGCATTTGTTATCTAGCCTGGCACATGGGCATCCTGAAGCAGTGTAGCGGTTGTCTCGTGTGTACTGACAACCACTTAATCCTGAAACAAACAGCATGTGAGAGATGTAGTTAAACTATGAAAATTGAGACACAACTCTCACACATTGATGAATCAAATGACAAACAGGTTGTCAGCACGCACACCATTTCCCTCACTAAATAAAGTCTCAGCACATAAACCCACATATGTGGAGGTACTCACAAGTAACTTAACAAAACCTTAGAGGCCTCCCATATGCTGCCCTAAGAAACCACATGTAAACAAAACCAACCACTACACATCAGTGTCTCCACAAGAAAGCCCTAAGGCGAAACACCACACAATCAAACATCTTGGTTATAGGAAACTCCATCATGAGACACACAGATGCCACGTTACCAGGTTGGATAAAGAAAGGGTTACAGTCAAGTTGCCTGTCAGGGGCAGGGTTCACTAGATCACACAGGCACTCAGTTCAGTCAACCACAAATACCAGTATGACTCGTAGTCCAAGTGGATGTGAATGACTTGAGATGTACCTTCCTGGACTGTATGAAGAGAGACATGATGGACCTCTCTGAATATGTCTCACAGGCTGGTATGAGCTTCACATTGAACAGCATTCTACCCTCACCAAGAATGATACCACATTGCAAACAAAAAATGATTGCCTTCAATAATTGGCTTAGTATTTGTCAGTCTGGGATGGCATGATTGACAGACCACGCCACTTTGCTAGAGATAGTCTGCATATATATAGGTAGTCAAATATTGGCCAAGGCATTAGCCACCCCCATAGTGCCTTTTTTAGGTATTTTCAAACCAACAGACCTATCAATGTAACAAACTCTTGTAATGCCAAGCTGAAGGTACTACTGCTCAATGCTAGGAGTCTTAACAAGAAGCTCCATTCCCTAGAAGCTCTCCTCACTCTGGAGAATGCTGACATGTGAGCAGTTAAACAGACATGGTTCAAGGCTGCAGGAAAAAAAAAACAGTGCAAGGCTACGTTGCCTATCACACATTCAGACCACTCTCTGAAAGGAAAAAAAATGAATGGAGGAGGTGTTTCCATGTACATAACAAAAAAAAAAAAAATCACACTTCTAGATTGGTCAAGCAGGACAACTCGCTTGAGCTACTCCATATCTAGCTGACCATAGGCAAAATCCCCCACCAAATCATCTCTAGCTACAGGTCTCCAACCATGAACCATGAACCATGAAAATCGCTCCATGTACCTGAAGTTACTAGAATCATTTATCATTCAGCCCAGCACACTACGCATGGGTGATTTTAACTATCCCTCCATAAACTGGGAAACGTACACAACCACTAACATGTAGGATCAGAGATTCCTGGATTTTGTCAATATAAATGTTGTGGAACAGCTTCTCTCCACTTCCACTAGGGGCTCAAATATCCTTGACATAGTACACAACCACTAACATGTAGGATCAGAGATTCCTGGATTTTGTCAATATAAATGTTGTGGAACAGCTTCTCTCCATTTCCACTAGGGGCTCAAATATCCTTGACATAGTACTCACAAACATGGGGGAGCATTGCACCCCAACAGAGTAATGTCCTCATTGTCTCCTTTGCAATATATCTTAAGGTAGAACCCCCATCAAACCCTAAAACCAAAAATATTTTTTCCAAGGCAGATTACCTTGTATTAAGTGATAGTATAGGTAATTTTAAAGCTCCCCTAACCCCCAAAACACGGAGGTCTATGCAGAAGTATATATGAATGCCCTGTGCAACCACTTAAACAGCTGCATAGAAATGGCAGTACCTGACTGAACTAAACCCGGGTCTAGTCAGAAAAACAAGCCACCTTGGTGGACACCTGGCATAAATAGACTATACAAAGGAAGGAAGAAATTTTTGTATAGAAGTAAGTAGGAGTGTACACAACAGAAGAAAAAAATCACTCATTAAACTCAACAAGCAAATAAGGGAACTAATCAAGTCTTCATAAGCTAAATACGAAACTAAAATAGCCACCTGAGCAAAGGATAACCAGAAAGCATTTTCAGCTATGTTCAAAATCTTAAAAAACACTCATCAGTGTGCCACGTTAGCTGTAGATGGCACTACCTATACTCAGCCAGAAGAAATGGTAAGCTAGCTGGGCGATAAATTCATCTCAGATTTTGCCCCCTCTTCACCTCCAGTCACTTCCATGAAATACCCCATACCATTCCTTTCTGTGTTATCACAAAAGAGCAGGTTGTCACTGCGGTCTCTAAAGCTAGAACCACAGCATCAGTGGGCCGTGAGGAAATCCCAGGGGGACTATTTTAATAGCTTGAAACATAACCTAGCAAGGCCGCTCATATCTCTATTTAACCACAGTCTCCAGACAGGCTTTGTCACAGTGGAGTGGAGGACAGCAACTGTTCTGCACAAAGGGGGGGCCATCAACTGACCCAGGAAACTACCAACCCATAAGTCTGACTAGCCTCATATGCAAGGCTATGGAAAGAATAATCATGGGCCTGATTAACAATTACATAGTAAATCTGCAGACTCTAGACCCAACCCAGTTTGGCTTTGTCAAGGCAGGTTCTGCCTGCTCAGTCTGGTGGAATTCATTGAGAAGGTCACCAAGGTCATGGATAAGGGTAACACAGTGCATATTGCCTACCTTAACCTGACCATGGCATTTGGCTCAATATTCTATTCATGTATTATAGATAAACATACAAAATTGTGAATAAACCTCTAGGTCACCAGATGGATAGCCAAAAGGCCCACTGATGAGGACATATGTTGTTAGACTGGGGGAATCCACATCCAGCAAGAAGCCAGTCAACAGTGAAGTATCACAGGGCTCAGTGCTGCCCCCCCCCTTTGAGATGTACTTCTTAGATGTCAAGCAAATGTAGATGGCCTTTAGCTGACCAAGTTTGTTGTTGACTGCAAGTTGTGGGTAATTATTGACTCCCCAAATTATGTTGATATTCTACAGAAAGGTCTGATGCAAACTAATAATTAGTGTCCGAGCCAAGGCTTCAAACTAAATGTGAAGAAGTGCATAATAATATCCTTTTGTAAATCAAACTCCCTGCAAAATTATAACATTGATAGCACCCCCTAAGAGTGGATCCAGTGGTGAGAGATCTGGGTACTCGGACAGTAATCTTAACTTTAATCGCCATGTGTCCGTAATGATGAGGAAATCTTTCTGTGTGGCTCAGCTTATAAGTAAGTGCATGGCATCCAGCTCTAAGGATGTCATAGTACCACTGTACTCGGACCTCATCAGATCAGTAAGTAAGAACAATACACCCTTTGGCATGTACCTTGCCAGTCCCCTGCAACAGTTGGAGCATCCTCAGAGGTTTCTCACCATAAAAATGCAGAGTATAATCGACATATCATATGTGGACCAATTAAAAGCCCTATCACTGTATTCCGTTTCTTACCAATTACTGAGGAGTGATCTGTGCCTGACATAAAAGGCAGTCTCTGACTCAGCAATGATGGAAATGTTGCATGTCTGCAAAACTAACTGTGCAAGGATGACCCAGTCCAAAGATCTAAACCTAATCTGACATAAATAGATTATGCTGGAGAGACAGGTATGTGTCCCAGAGATTGCCCATCCTCCGGAATAGGCTTCTTATTCACATGAAACAGAGCCCTTCCCTGACCATCTTCACATGCAATCTGGGCCAATGGATGGGAATTGCAAATTCACTCCTGGCATGGCACCCATGTCTCTGATGGAAAGAGGCATTCTGTAAAATTTGTCAAAGCCCCGCTTGCTGATCTTTGTTATCTTTCCCCTAGGGAGACAAAATTGGGTAAAATCTAAGTAAAACTGGCTAGATTTGTAAGGGCTCTTGAGCTGTTAGCCTAGTAAACTCCTATAAACCCACGAGGAAGAATTCTGTGATATCTACTTGGAGTATAAAAATACCTGTGTAAACACTATAAAGGAAAACAATTCTGTGATGTCTTCTTGGAGAATAAAAATACGACGATTGCAAGTTGGGAGCTGTTATTAACTCCCCAAGTGATGTTGACATCCTACAGAAAGGCCTCAGTGAGACCAGCAACTGGTGTCAGAACCATGGCCTTAAGCTCAATGCCAAAAAAATTTTGTCATCCCCCTTGGACAAAACGCAGTTCCCTTGAATTACCACATCGATGGTAGTCAACTAAACACAGAAGGAGTTATAAGAGATCTGGGAACACCGGTTGACAGCAACCTCTGTTTTGACCACCACATTGCCACTGTGGTCAGAAATTCCTTCTATGTGGCACATCTCATTTCTAAGGGTTTTGTATCCAGGAAGAAAGAAGTCATTGTCACCCTGTACTCTTCCCTCATTAGGCCAATCACCGAGTACAATGCCTCATTGGGCAATGTACCTCACTAGACACCTGCAACAACTGGAGAGGCCACAAAAGTACCTCACAAAGAGGATCTTGGGCCTTAAACACTTGTCCTATATGGACAGACTCAAAAATCTCCAACTGTTCTCTGTCTCATACCGCCTACTTAGAGGTGATCTCTGCTTGACTTACAAAGCGATGTCTCACTCAGCTCTGTTGGAAATGCTACATCTAAAGAAATCCCAATCCTTCCGCACCATCCAGAGAGCTCAACCTCATTACCACAATCAACAAAACATGCTGGAGGGACAGGTTCATAATCCAGAGACTGCCCATGCTCTGGAATAGACTTCCCATACATGTCAAGCAGAGCACCTCACTGATCCTCTTCAAGTGAAATCCTGATGAGTGGATGGAAAATAGAAAATTCACCCCGGGGATAACTCCAGTGGTTCTACTTGACAGAGGCACTGGAAACTAATGTCGGGTGGCACGATGCCAGGGTAATCCTATGGGTTAGGCTTGTAAAGGCTCCAGGGCCATTAGCCTAGTACACCCCTATGAACCTATGAACACTTTAATGTAAAAATCCTAAACCTTCTAGACTTTGGTGCATGCTTGGAAGCCAAACAGATGTTATCCAATTTTTCTTTTGTAAATTAAATCTCTTCTAACCTCAATAGATCCTTATAGCTATCATGAAATATTTTATATGCTGTCCCTTTTTAACAGCAGCTTCTGTACTAGCCTCAGCTAAAAACTCTACCAAAGCTAGTCTTTCACTTAGCATGCCCATATTCCTTTTTCTTTGCCTGTACTCTATCAATAACTGGTAGGGAAGGTAGTCTTCAGTTTGTAGTTCAAACTTCAGTTTGGCCTTGGCCTCATCACACTCTATTACCTTTTTCTCTCTGGTTATTTGATCCCTGTACCTTTGCTCCTTAGCGAATTTTCTCCAATAAATTCCAACCTCCTCTTGCCTATTTTCTTTAGTCTGCTTGGAGTCATCCCTATTAGTAAAATTTGATCTGAAGTAGTTTACTTCATTTGCTCTTCAACCTGTGGGTCCTCGGATCCATACTAGATCCGACATGGCCGCATTTCCAGCTATGGCTCCAAGCTCCATGCCCCTCTCCCTACGCATAATGCCCCTGTCTCTCTCTTCCTTTCAGATCTCTTTTGCCGCCTGAGAGGAAGCAGCATGGTTCGAGCTCCATTGCAGTTGACATTGTAAAATTTAAACTTTTTTTTTACTTCTAACTATCCTTTTCACTCCTAACTTTTTCTATACCTTCACGGGGTTCTTCGTAGCTTGTTTTCTTGTAGGCTTTTCTATCTTCCTCCCCTCTTCTCTTTCTTAGTGGTAGTGTGTGTGTGTGTGTGTGTGTGTGTGTGTGTGTGTGTGTGTGTGTGTGTGTGTGTGTGTGTGTGTGTGTGTCTCTCTTTTGAACCAGCTAAGGCATGGCAGACGCTCCAAAGCCTGGCTTCAAAAGATGCACAGTGTGTGGCCATAAGCTTTCCCCGGCAGATGGCCACACTCTGTGTGTGGTTTGTTTGGGGGTGGCTCACCTCCAGTCCCCCTGTCCTATTTGCGCTGGGTTTAACCCCAGACCACTTAAGGACAGGCGGGACAAACTGATTGTCAAGGGCCTGTTGTCCTCCTCTGCTAGGGTGGACGTCCCGCTTTTTCCATCTAAGAAAGCACCGGATGCTGCTGCTTCTTCCCCTTCCTCTGCCTCTAGGACTCACCGTAATACCAAGAGGCGCGGGGAAGGGGATAAGGCCAAGAAAGACCAGCCTCACAAGTACACCCCTGCCCATTTATTGGAGGCCCCCCCACCCCCACCAAAGGTTAAGCCTGTTTCAAGGCCTGTTTCCCTTTGGCTCAGGTCCCCAAGGTTCTCCCCTGAGCCCGAGGTTCCAGTTAGCTGTTCGCCCCTATGCCTTCTCCCCACCAGCTCTCCTGGCCCACATCGGTGGCGTTCTCCCGCTCTACCTGGAGACTATCTGGAGTGGAGATGGACAAGATGATGCAGAGATTTATCCGCACTCAAATCCAGATGGTCTTGCCAGGTCCTTCTCCCACCAGGGCAGGTGCCTTTCCACCTGTTTTTAGACCTATCACTCCTTTTTCGATCCGACCCGCGGTTTCATGGCTGTTGGATCCGAGGACGGTCGGAGTTGAGAGGGAGTTGCCGATGATACCTTGTACTGCGACGCCGGCCAGTGCCCGAGTGTGTTGGATCCGACTAGATTGGATACACACTGTCAGAGCCATAGCCTTGGGGTCATATCCGAGGGGGTGCTGTCTGCTCCGAGCTTGTCAGAGGGAACCATCCCTCTTGGAATCTCAGCTCCTAGAGGCTTGGCTCCAACTCCCCAGTCGGATCAGAGGGGAGCGGCTTCCACTAGCTCAGCCCAGGAGGTCCGTTCCCCCTCTGCATTTGACATGATGGAGAGGGTTCTCGCAGGGTAGAGGCCTCTGACTATTTCCTCTTCGGAGTCTGTCCAGACCCCCCTGGCCTTGAGTGCAGGTCTGACCATCTTGCCCTCTCAGGGACAGCCCATAGCCATAATGCCCCAGGACATTCCAGCCTTGGAACAACCCGCTTGCGAGATCTCCCCAGAGAGTCCCCCTGAGGAGCTGCCCCACAAGCATACGTGTAAAAGGATGCACTTGGACTCTCCTCCAGAGTCCCTCACAGAAGACACGGACCTGGATGAAGGGGAAGGTTCCCCAAGATCAACCCCCAAGGATGGTTCCTTTGGTGTCATCATGAAGATCCTCCACCAAAGAGGGGGTGGTCCACCCCAAAACCAACCTCTGATGAGTCCGTGTTTCTGGAGGCATTCGGCTCGGGCCCATCTACCTCTTGGGTGTCCCCTCCTGCCGATCCACTCGTGGATTTAATAACATCTAAGGCGTGGATGGAGCCGGACACCGTACAGCCAATACCCAAGAACCCAGACAAGGTCTTAAGCCCTCCCGCTGGCAAATTACACTAGCACAAGGGGTCCCCTGTAGAAGTTATGCTGTTGGCGGTGGCCACCAAGAAGGAACTCGCCCAGGCGAGTTCCACGGTCCATCCGCCTGACCGAGAATTGAGGACGCTGGATCATTGGGAAGTGAGTCTATGCTTCCATACCTTCTGTGTGAGGGCATTGAACTACATGGCACACGTTATTTGACTCCAGAAATATTTGGTCAAAGAAGTCACGGAGTCAACCCCAGGGTCCATGTCTGCAAAGGACAGGAAGAAGTTCAGTGCATGAATGGCCGTCCTAAAATCTGTAGCAAACACATCCATTCATTTGCTCTCCCATGCCATGGAGGGAGACGCACGAGCGGTGGGGTCAGGCGTTGCTATCCGGCACCACACCTGGCTCCGCTTATGTCAGTTCTCGGGGCCCTTCAAGCCATCTTTTACCAACGCCCCTTATGATGGTTCTTCCCTCTTTGGGAAGACATTCAGAGAGACTTTGGTCCAGAGTGAGAAGGACGGGAAGACACTGTCTGCCGTCAGAGTCCACTTCTCACCGCTTCAAGGGTCCTTTTCTAGGAACCAGTGAGGTCAGAAGAAGATGTGGTTCTGCAAGTCTCAGGCGTTTTCCTGAGACAGTCGGGACTCAGCTTTCCCCAGAGGCAGAGGGGGATATGATAGACGTTGCCCTGGAGGCAGAGGGGGTCCTAGGAATTTTGGATCCTGAGAACCTTTCTCATATAAACCCGGACACCAACCCTGAGGGGTTGCTCGGCTGTCCATCTCTGGAGGCAGTCGGGGGTCATCTGTCACTCCACCCACTAGCATGGGAGTCCATCACTACAGATCAGTGGGTGCTGCGGGTCATATCCAGAGGATATTTTGTTCCCTTCAAGGATTTACCCCCCCCTTCCAACAAAACTGTCCCGGACGTCCCACCCATGTATCTGGAGGAAGCAGCAGTGCAGGTAGACTCACTGCTGAGGAAACGAGTCCTCCAACCTGTCCCCCCAGACCAGTCTGGATCCGGGGTTTACTCCATGTTCTTTTTAGTGCCAAAAAAGATGGGGGACCTCAGACCAATACTAGATCTGTCCCAGTTGAATCTGTCAGTAACCATGGCAAAATTCCATACGGTCACGATTCAGTATATTTTGCCTTATCTGCAGGAGAGAGACTGAATGTGCTCAACTGGCCTCCAGGATGTGTACTATCACATCAAAATGCACAGACGCTCCCGGAGGTTCCTTCACTTCCAGCTGGGAGCCAGTCATTACCAATTTCGAGCCCTCCCCTTCAGTCGCCCCATAGCCCCCTGGGTGTTTACCAAGGTAATGGCAGTAGTAGCGGCTCACCGAGCCTTCAGGGCATTCAGGTCTTTCCGTACCTGGATGATTGACTCTACCGCCCCCACAGAGCATCTACTATGTCAAGCCAGGGACTTCTTCCTTCAGTTAGCCAACAAGTTGGGCATTACTATCAATATGAACAAGTCTGCTCTTCACCTGGTTCAAATTCTACATTTCATTGGTGCATGGCTATACACAATACAATCAAAGGTGTTCCTCACCTCAGACAGGAAATGCAGCTTGAGGCTACATGTCTTACACATTCTCCAGACCCATTTACCAACAGCTGAAGCAGTGTTAAGAGCTTTAGGTTCTATGTCGGCCATGGTAAATCTTTTCCCCATTGCACACCTTCACATGAGAGTACTGCAGTGGACTCTAGCAGTTCAGTGGTCACTGTTAGACCTCCCCTTGTCCTTTCCAGTGAGAATTTCAAAAGCGTGCAAGGACTCCCTTTGGTGGTGGAGTCATTCCTTGGATCTCCTACTTTACCCCAAACCACGGTGACCACGGACACCTCCCTACTTGGGTTGGGGGGGCATTGCTCGGGTAGGACAGTCCAATGCACGTGGTCCCCTTCCAAGACCTAACTGCAAATCAGTGTTCTAGAGGTGATTGCAGTTCTTCTTGCGTTGCAGGTCCTCCGTGCTCATCTTCTTCAGGGAACGATTGCAGTTCAGACGGACAATATTTCAGTGGTCTGGTATATCAACAAACAGGGCGGAACCAGATCTTATCCCTTATGTTGAGAGGCCATGAGACTGTGGGAATGGGCGATCTCCACTGGCCGTTTTCTGGTGGCAGTGCACATCCCGGGATGGTCCAGCATTTTAGTGGACAGGCTCAGCAGATCTATCCTGATGCCTTACGAGTGGTCTCTGAAGCCCTCAGTAGCGGAATAGATCTTCCTAGTGTGGGGTCATCCTTACTGCAATCTCTTCGCATCTCCCTCCAGTGCGAAATGCAGTGAGTTTTTCACTCTGAACCCCCCTTCGGGAGAAGCCTCCAGAGACGGTCTGATTCATGCTTGGCCTATTTCTGCAGAATGCCCGAAGGCTGGGGAGCACCGTGATCCTCATCGCCCCATTCTGGCCTCGACAGGTTTCGTTTCCCTTACTCAGGTCTCATCTAGTTGTTCCACCATGGACCTTGGATCCGGTCTCGGATCTGCTTTCACATCCCTCGGGGATTCCTCATCCAGATCTGGACAGTCTGAAGCTCACTGCTTGGCTGCTCCGGTTCCTATGATTCTTCGGACTCATGGTCTGTCTTCTCTAGTTAAATCCATTCTGGTGGCTGCTCATAAATCGTCCACCAGAAAAGCTTATCGCAGTAAATGGAAACTTTTTTTTCTATTTGGGCCATTCAGAGGTCTTTGGACCCTTTTACGCACCACTTTCAGTGGATTTAGATTTTCTAGCTGGCATTTTTCATCAAGGCGTTAGTTCAATGGTGAAAGTCCAACTAACTGCCATTTCTAATTTTCATGTTAGGGTGGACATGTCTTCGTTGGCTTCTTCTAAACTTTGTAATGACTTTCTTGAAGGTGCTTTTCTTCACAGACACCCAGTTAAGGACCCCATTCCTCCGTGGGACCTTACTTTGTTGTTGCAGGCATTGGTTTCTCCTCCCTTTGAGCCTGCAGCATCTGTGGATCTACAATTTTTAACCTGGAAAACTGCCTTCTTGGTTGCCATTACATCCACTAGAAGGGTGTCGGAGCTTCAAGCTCTTTCTATCAAAGTCCCTTACATCATCTTTCACAAGGATAGAGTGTCGGTATGCACTAACCCGTCCTTCTTTCCAAGGTAAACTCGGAGGCCAATATTAATCCGATTATTAATTTACCAGTACTTTTTCTGAACTACCAAAACAAAGGGGAATACAAATTACATTTACTGGACATACACAGGTAGTTGAGATTTTATTTGCACAGGACTAAACCTTTCCGCAAGTCTGATCAGCTTTTTGTGTCCTATGCCAAGCCCTTCTTAGGCAAACCTGTCTCAAAAGTGACTATTGCTTGCTGGATTTCTCAATACATTGGCCGGGCTTACTCAGATAAAGGTTTGTCTCTTCCAGGAAGAGTGAAGGCTCATTCGAACCGATCTATGGCTACATCAGCAGTCTTTTGGTCTAGGGTCTGTTTGGATGAGATTTGTTGAGCTGCTACTTGGGCCTCATCTCACACTTTTGTTTTTCATTATAAACTAGATTTGGTCTCTAGGAGGAGAGCATCCTTTGGTTCTGCGGTGGTCCGGAATATCCTTCCATGAGGACCTCCCAAGAGTTAGGTAGCTGGGGACTCTGTCCCACAAGTTGAAGAGCAAATGAAGTAAATTACTTCAGGTAAAGAAGTTATGTACTCACCATAACGTTCCATCTGAGTAGTTCTACTTCATTTCTCTTCAACTGTTCCCCCCTCCTTCCCAATAACCTTATCCTTTGGGATACGATGCATCCTTTGTACCGGACAATTATTGCTGGGATCTTTGGTTATGTCAAGGCTAAAGTTCTTTTGTGATGTTTTGTGTTGGAGGATAAGGTGTTATTTGGTTGGGTAGTTACTTGTTATGCAGCAAACTCAGTCTGAAGGGAGAAGGGAGACAGGGGCATTATGGGTAGGGGGAGGAGCATGGAGCTCGGGGTCATAGCTGGAAAATGCAGCCATGTTGGATCCGATATGGATCCGAGGACCCACAGGTTGAAGACAAATGAAGTAGAACTACTCAGATGGAACGTTATGGTGAGTACATAACTTCTTTTTTACACCATCCATGTGTTGGTTTAGTTCTTAGAATAGTTGCTGTAATTTAGTGTAGTAGAGATGTATAGTGGGTGGGTTTGGCATAATGCTTAAGGCCTTCACCTCATACACACAAGATAGAGTTTGATTCTGAGGTTGGGTTTACTGCGTGGTCTTAAAATTACTCTTCATAAGACCTATCCTAGTATTCACCTATGAACCTATATAATATTATGCATGATGGTTGTTTCTCTTAACCTACATCCAAAATCACACTCTCTCTCCTTATTTCTGCATCTCCCACCCTCTTTCACCATCATCCATTTCCACTTTGATTTAAAACCTTCTGCTTGTTTTATGCCTCAACAATGTAGCTCTAAAGTATCACTTCAAATCAGGTAGTCCTGTACCATCTTGTTCTAAGGGCAAAATCAATGCCTCCCACTTAACTTTTGCCTTCTTCTCCTCCCATATAAATTCCTTCAACTGTTTGTTATTGTCCATAATTTCTGCTGTGGTCGAAAATAAATATGCCTGACCTGTATTATAAAACTAAACAGACTAAAAACAATTTCACTTTTTGTATCTTACATGTCCATAAACAAGAGCCTTCAGTTTCTCATTTTTTATTTCCTTTTTAGTCTCTTCCCACATATCCTTAGCTGCCGTAGCAGAACTCTTTTTAATTCATACACCTAAATATTTCAGCTTATGTCCCCCATAAATATGGGTATTTTGAACCATTTAATGTACCCAAGTACATAATTCACTTTGTTTTTGTTTGATCTTCATTAATTTTATATCCCTAAAAGATATGAAACAGTCTCAAAATATTCAGTAACTCCAAAATGTCCTTTCCTCGATCTGTCACTTGTAAAACAATATAATCTGCCAATAAAGCTAGCTTTTCTTGATTACCTTGCAATTTATATCTTTGAATATATGACTCCATTATTTTCTTTCCTAGTGGTTCTAAATATTAAGCAAATAAAGGGGAAATACACCCTTGCCTGATTCATCTGTTCAAACACAACATATTGGAGAGGAACCCTCCCACCTTAATTCTTGCCTCATACTCATCACTTCTGACTCTTGGGTTTTGTCCATTATCTGTCAAGGTTACTTCATGGTGTGGAAGATTCTCCCTCCTTGTTCATACATTCCACAACCTTCTTGAGAACAGTTTTACCTTTTCTCAGAGGTTCTTGGGGTTCTGATGGATCAGGGAAATATTAACCCTGTCCCTCCTTCCCAAGTAGGGAAGTGATTCTATTTCAGAATAATCCTGGTTCCATGAAATGAGGGTTCTTTGAGGCCTCTTCTGGATCTCTCCTTACTTGACACTTTTCTCATTGTGCCTTCCCTCTGGATGCTTTCTCTTGTGTTGCAGCCCCAGGCTTTTCTGGTGTCATTGGACCTAAAGGATGCTTACTTTGATATTCCTGTTCACCATCTTTTCAGCAAGTTTTTTGCATTTCTTCCTCTCATTTCAGTTCTTCTCTTTGCCCTTTGTCTTCTCTACTGACACAAGGGTATTCACAAAATACCTAGCTCGTGTGATTCCCTTTTGCAGGTTTTTCCTTATGTAGATGATCTGTTGCTTCAGGCTCCTTCTCCCATTTGGCTGTTATAGGCATTGGAGTTAACCATATTTCTCCTTCAAAGTCTGGGGTTGACTATCGGCTTCCAAACATCTGTCCTGACTCCCTCGCAGGATCATGTGTATCTGAGCTGCTGGATTCAGACAGTGCCGATATTGGCCTCTCTTTTGCCTACAAAGATTTTGTGCTTGACAGCTTTCTTTCAGTCTCTTCTTCCTCTGCCTTCCATTTCTGCCAGGAAGTTTCTTCGGGCCCTAGGATTCATGGCCTCTTCTGTTCCAGTGCTCCCTCTTGCCAGACTGCATATGTGGAAGCTTCAGTGGCACCTAATGTCAGTTTTGCTTCAACATTAGCACCCTCTGGATTTCAGAGTGCCTCTCCTTCATTATCTCAAGTGAGAATTTGAGTGTTGGATTTAGCAAATTACTCTCAACTCAGGCCACCATTACAGCCCCTGGTTCCTTCTCAAGAACTGTTCACCAGTGCTTCAGACATTGGATAGTGGGGTTCCTGTGGTCACCTGAATGTTCAGGGTCTCTAGCTTCCCCCCCTCATAAGTCCAACTATATCAGTATCAAAGAGATGAGAACTCAGATTCTTGCCCTTCAAGCTTTTCATCCCATACTGTCTCCAGGTGCCCTGAAGGTCTACACAGACAACACCACAGTGATGTGGTATGTCAACAAGTAGGGGGTGCACAAAGTATTACCTTCTTTGCAGACTTGCTTTTCAGGCCTGCATTCTGGCTATCAGTTATCAGCTAACTCTTCAGGCAGTCTGTATTCCTTCAGAGCACAATCTAGTGGCAGACTCCTTGAGCAGGTCCAAAACACAGGCTCACAAATGGATGCTTCATAGATGTTTTTGGACATAGTCCATCCATGGGGTATTCCTCAGGTAAATCTTTTTTGCCTCCTGTCTGAACAAGCAGCTCCCTCTTTTCTGTTCCAGAATGCCATTCCATCTGGCATGGAAGACTAATGCCCTTTCTTTTCCTTGGAAGGGGATGTTTGTCTATGCCTTTCTCTTCCTTCCTCTACTTCCAAGAGCAATGCAGAAGATTCAGCTGGACTCTGCTAAAGTCTTGTTAGTGACTCCTTTTTGGCCAAGGCAGGATTGGTTCCCTGTGTTAATGCATCTGGCCAGGGACAATCACCACAGGTTACCACACCGGTTGGATCTCCTCACACAGAACAAGGGGACACTCATCCATGCTCACTTGCCCACACTTTAGCTGACACTTTGGGTGATAGGATTTTGATCCCTTTTAGGCATCTGTTTTCTGAGAATGTGCTCAGGGTATTGCAGGAGGCAAGAAAACTCACAATCAGAAGGTCATATATGTCCTAATGGAAAAGATTTGCTGTCTGGTGCCATACTTATAGCCAGGACCCTTTTTCAGTGGGGGGTCCCTCTGGTTCTGTCCTGTTTGGATGAGTTGCTCCAGTCTGGTGTGGCCTCTTCTTCTGTCAAGGCACATTTGTCAGCCATTTCTGCCTGTATGCTCTTACATCCTCCTTTGGCTTTTCATTTTGGGTTCAATTTCTTAAAGGTGCCCTACATCCTAAGCCCCCAAGGGAACCCATTCCTCCTCCTTGGGACCTTAATTTTGTGTTGGATAATTGACTCAGGCTCCTTTTGAGCCCACAGGTTCAGCTTTCTCTGTACCATTGCACTTGGAAGACTGTCTTGTTGCTTGCTCTTACTTCTGCTTAGAGGGTTTCTGAGCTTCAGGTCCTTATGACCATGCCTCCATTTTTGTTTTTTGTTTTTTTACAGAGGCAGGGTGTCTGTTCATAATAATCCTTCCTTTATGCCAGGTTTGTTAACGAGTTGTCATTGAATCAGTTAGTACAACTCACTTCCTTTTTTCCTTCTCCTTAGCCTGCTAATGAGAAGGTCCTGTATACCTTGGATCTGCACAGACAGCTCTGGCATTATTTGGATAAAACTAAGGCCATTCTTAAGTCTGACCAGTTTTTTTGTTTCTTTTCATCCCAGGACATTGGGTTTGGCTGTATCTAAACAAACCATCTCCTCCTGGATGTCTAAAGCCATTTCCTTTTGTTTTTCTTTTCATGGCAAGTAATGTTTGCTCCTGTGACAGCTCATTCCACCAAGGCTGTTGCTTCTTCTGGTGCTTTCTTCAAGGGTTTCTATACCAATTCCATCCTTGAAGCTGCTACTTGGTCTTCAGTGCATACTTTTACTAAGCTTTATAAGTTGGATATGGTTTCTAGAGCCAGAGCAGGGTTTGCTAGGGCCATTCTGCATGGGCTTGTTGATGGATTTTCCCAGCCTTCTACCTCCCACTCCTTTTTTCAGCTTTTGTACACTCCCTGGGGTGAAGAATATACTGCAACAGTGATATAGAAGGGTATAGTACAGTTGTGTAAAATTTTACCATAACAGTA
This sequence comes from Protopterus annectens, assembly GCF_019279795.1. Classification (NCBI taxonomy): domain Eukaryota; kingdom Metazoa; phylum Chordata; order Ceratodontiformes; family Protopteridae; genus Protopterus; species Protopterus annectens. The sequence continues at coordinate 775,755,834 of NC_056729.1, forward strand.
GATGTCCTTCTTTTCATTGTTGCAGTATTAGGTCCCTCTCTCCATCCACCTTTTTTATTTTGGGTTTTGCTTTGGCCACCCTTCTGGCCAAGGTTCTCCTTTTTACATCTGTATTTTCTCTCCTTGGACATGCATATCCCTGTTTTGACCTATGTAATCTGCTCTTTACTGGGACAGTTCAGTTCTGGGTAACTGCATTCATGCATCACCTTTACACTCTACTTCCCGTGCGCAGGACATGTGTTTGACATATGGCACATACAAGATCTAAAAGCTTTGGTAAACTGGCCAAACATTATGTTATCCTTGGCAGGAAATCCCTAAGGTGAAGAGTACTGCAACAGTGAAGAGAAGGATGTCTACTGTTATGGTAAGATTTTACACAACTGTACTTTCTTTTCTTACCCCCCCCCCCCATGTGAAAAACAGCATAGATAAAGTGTGCACTGTTAACTTTAGTACATAGCAGCACTAAGACTGCTGGGGCGGTGATTATGTGTATGACTTGTTCACTGTCCACAGTTTTAAACTTCATTTATTTTTCATTCATCTGTGTGATAATGTATCTTTAAATGTTATTCATGCTATAGCTACATACAGTTCACTCAGCAGACAGTGTTTGGACCTCCCATGATAAATTGCTTCCACCTGCAGGCTTCTCATCTTCAAATAATAGCAGTTAGTAATAAAAAAAAAAAAAGCGATGTATTTATTTATTTTATTTATTTATTAGTTTGACATTTATTAACTGGGTTAGTCCGTCTGAGCAGAAGCCCATTTTCAGTGGAGACCCGAGGAGAAAACTTCCAGAAATGAAACCAAAGAAAGTACAATTTAAAACAGTATCAATGTTCAAAAATATATGTAGTTCAAGTTACAGTCAGTTATACAGAAAATTAACAGTGAGAACAAAAAAGTGAGACCAAAAGTATAATAAAGAGAGTAACTTAAGTTTGCAACACATTTCTGTTTAAGCAGACTAGCAAGGTTGCAACAAATTTCTGTATAAGCATTGGTAAAAAAAAAAATTCTATCAGCAGAAACTAAATTGAGAAAAGTTGGAAGGGGCAAGTGTTTTAAAGAGTGCAGCTTGAATGAAAGTCTAATGAGGGTAGAAGAGGTGAATTATGAAATAACCTTTGCTCAAGAGACTAAGTTAGCAAGGAAGACTAATCAAGTGGGGTAGCTAGAAGGGGGACAGCATAGCAGAGAGTTGTAATTATGTTGAATCATTACTAATGGCAAGATCAAGATGAATGCAAGCTGTCTTTTAAGGTGGATTTAAAGGAGTTGGAGTTTGTGATAGTTCTGACTTTTAGTGGTAATTTTTTCCAGGCTGAGGCTAAAAAATGACTATAGAGTAGTTTACCAATATTAGTATTGCATTTACTGACTTGTAACTGGTGCTGTAATGAGCTGCGAAGTGCACAGTTTGGAATATATGGCTAGACGGGAGTGGAGAGGGAGGGACAAGATGATGGCGTGTGTAAGACTGAATGAGTTAGGAGCAGTTGGGGGAGTAGAAGTTGGTGTTAGAATTCAAGCCAATGCATGTTTTTTAGGGCTACACAGTGATGAGTGCGATAATGTAAGTTGGCAGCAATCCTTACAGCTTTGTTGTATGTGCATTCTAATTTAGTCATGAGATTAGATTGGAGGGATGCGACTAAGGGAGCAGCATAGAGTAGAGTTAGTAGTAGGAGGGCTTGTGCTAGGTAGAGTCTGGAGGCATTAGTGAGGAATTTTTTTGCGTCTGTATAGGAGGCCTAATTTTTGGTTTGTTTATTATGCATTGCTGAATATGTAGATCATACCTTAGGTGGTCATCAAAGGTTTGATCTACATGAAAGAATATTTGTAAATTTCACTAAGAGTATACTGGTCCAACCTACCGTCCATGATTAATTGCTTGCCCCTGTAGATTTCTTGTCTCCCACAGAAAGTCTTTGCTAATGGGGAAAAAGTAGCTACTTACGTTACAAATGCAAAACATAACTGTTATTTCCATTCCTTTCATCATTGTATGTTACTTGTCAAACCTATTTGTTTAGAAAAAAACATTCTATGTAGCTTAAATGATGGACATTAATTTAGATAGTCATCTCTGCAAAAACAAGTAAAAATTATAATTCTACAGAGACCCTAGATCAGAACATTATATCAACTTTAACTTGCTTCTGTCCAGTCTTTACCTTGTTGCATTGCATAGCCTGTATACCATACAACTAAAAAAGTGCTTTCTTGCTTTTAATCTCCTCAACATAAATGGCGGTCACTGATGGTTCCCCCACCTCACATTTAAAATGTGCCTAACTGTATACTATGTAAAACTGCTTTATAATATATCATGCAGTTTATGTAAAGAAATGCTTATACAAATATTAATAAGAGCAAAATTGTTTTAAAGTTACTTCTTCAGCCCCTTCAATGTTCTTCTAAATGTAATGATGTAAAGTGTGGTGTATGCTTTACAATTCACCCACCAGTTTAACAGAGTCAGCTAAAATTCTAGTCTTTTTTTTGAAAAGCTGCAGTTCTCATTTCTATTAATAAATGCAGTGGGATTGATGCTTTCCAGTCTCACATTTATTTACTAACTTCACAATTTTGCTGGTCTTCCTGAGCATCTCTGTAATTCGGATTCTTCTAGTCAATTCCTGTGTTTTTTTTTTCTGTTTCTCAAGCATTTTCCTTTGGAACAATGGAAAAAGCTTCACTGACAAAGTGTTTTAGTCTCCGTCTGGGCTTTGTTATTGTTAGAAAAAGCAGAGACGCCTTCTGCTTGCTGAATCACCCTTTGCTAGATTACATTTTTTAATTCCTCCCTAGCCTGTTGTACATCAAAAAAATGTCTGTTTCTCAAAATATTCTGAAAACAGCTGTGTTAAAGTGGTACTACACTATTCAGGTAGTCTGTACCTTACTCAGTGAAGACACTGAGACAGTTTTGATGTTATGACATTCATTTACTGCACATGAGGTTTACACCTAGCTTATCAATGAAACGTATATACATCACTGTACTTTAGCTTAGAATAATCAAAGTCTGTAATACAAAAGAAAAAGTCCCAATCTTTATAGTGTCTTTTCTGCCTGCATCAGCAGTTTTTGAGAATTTGCCAGAATAATATGTCCTTTCAACCTGGTCTGCTGGCAGTTTGTTTTCCATATCTTAAACATTCTGTTCCTGAAGAATAACTCATTTCATCCTTGGCCTGTCTTACGTATCATATTAACGAGACACAGCTGCATACAAGAGTTCATCTTGACCTGCTTGTAGATAATGAATTTCACAAGCTGCATAGTTTGTAATAGATAAAATATTTTACTTCTGATTCTTAACAATGAATGCCAAGCTATATGTTTTTGCCAAGTTAGTAAGCTGAGTGCACTCTACACACAGAAATGGAGAACATTTATTTCACATTTTTAGAAAAATCCATAGAAATCCATTTTCACCTGTTCTTTTACTCTCACAATTCCCACTTTTTATTTAAAAAGCGGAAAATGACTGTTCATTTTCAAAATTTTCTTTAATGGTACACATTGAAACCTTTTCCAGTTTATTTAGGTTAACCATCATGATTTGCTGAACTCTATAAGTTTTTTTTTTCGCAAATGACAGCTTAGGTAGCAATTCCAGATAGTATGACTATAATTCCTAACACTACTAATACAGGATGTATCAACCAGTTTAACAGGGTTTTCCCTGATTTTGACCAACCAGTAAAGATGTCCCACCAATTGTGAGCAATGTCGTTTTGGTCTTTTCAGCCAAACTAAGTAGTCTATCTTTTGCAATGATGCTTAATCCCTCATAATACAGAATACATTTATTTCTTTTTTTCCAAATACTCTCTGAGAATTTTAGTGTTGTTCATTATGTTTTTTAAATTATCCAAGGTTACAGATATATTGGGAAGCTGTATTGTCATAATTCCAGTTCTTGGAAATATTTACTTCTATGGGTTCAATAAACACATAGCTCTTATTATTCCAAGTAAGGGAATCAACATGGGATAAACATCCTGCAAAAGGTAATTTTAAATTATGACCTACAGCTTGATCTGTAATCAGACAAATATACTGAGGAGCCACTTCTATAAATATTTGAAAAGAAGAAGGCATAATAGTCCATTTACACAAATTAACAGAATGCTGCAGTAAGCATGGTTCATAGACAGGCGAATGCTGTCCACAAATTAATCCATTTTGAGTCTTTGTACAATACTCGATTTTATGTGTTTTTCCTCTCATATCTATATAATTACCTTCAAATTGTGGCAACCAATACTCATACCCTTCTGGTACGAGAAATATCATAGGTAACACAGTAAATTGACACATAATAGTGGTATCAGTAACATTGTAATGCATAAACTTTCCTGTACAATATTGTGGAGTACAGTATGTTTCTTCAGTAAATAGCTTAATCCAATCTGTATAAGGTATCCATTTGTGAAACAATTGTCACCAAACATTTTCATTTTGTAACATAAGTTCAGTTTGTACTCTATTTTTCTGAATTTCCACATACAAAGATTGCATAGTGCATTTTGTCCAATTTACAAAAATTGTCTTGTTACCATCAAATTTCAACTGGTGTGGCTGCATACCATCATAATTGTCTAAATATTACTGCTGATAATTTTATATTGTGCAGATGTTCTTCGTGTTTCACTGTTGCAGTCATTACATTTGGGGTAATCTGAAGGTTGCCCTCAGTCGGCCTGAATTCCAATATCTTGGGTCCTGCGTCAGTTGCTGTATCCTCTTCCATGACGTCAGGGGTATAAAACATGCAGCCGACGCCATTTTCTTTAGTCTTTCTTGCCGCATGGTGCCCGAAGCAGAAGCATTTTGCAAGTGCCGGCCGGCCGACCGACTACTGAAATATTCGCGTTTTGAGTTTCAGAACCGAAGTCTTCAATAAAGCTAAGTACCCCGTTGGGGAAACTTTTTTCTTGCTTTTTACCAATGTCAGAAAAAGTTAATAATTGTATTACTTGTGGGAAGCAAATATCTCATAAGGATTTCCATTTATACTGTATTCCTTGCCTAGGCCCCGATCACAACGTGCCTGGCTGTCGGTTTTGTGCTAGATTTAACCAACGCAGTATTAAGCGTCTGTATATTTTTGCATCTTAAGTATTTTGGAAACAGATTTAACTACCCAGAGATGTCATCGGATAGCAATCCGACTACCGGAGTACATAAAAAATGCAAAGAAAAGGACAGAGAAAGGCAGTCGAGATCCAAAGCCAGTCGCCGGTTCGCCGGTACTCAGTGAGGCGCTTTCACAACCCCTGATACCCGCTACCTTCAAGTCGCAGGCCTCTACCGACACCCATGTGGAGTCCGGCATGCCGCAAGATACTCAAGGTATTGGACCGACGGATATATCTCCCTCAGATGGGTCCGGAGCTGCTGAGCAGGCACTGGCTTCTGAGAGTGTATTCAGACCTCAACATTTTTACATCAAACCGACGAAAGCTGCAAAACCAAAGGCAAACACACCTTCTAAAACTAAAAAACGATGCCTGAGCCACGCGCTCAGGCCTCTATGCCTAAAAAACAGATGATCAAAATGTCTGAAGACCTTATTACCTTAATCAGGGGTACCAATGCCCCTCCAGATAAGAGGCCTAGGCAAAACACTGACTATGAATCTTCAGATCAGGTATCTATTTCTTCTGATTCCTCTTCTGATCAGGAATTAGCTTTACCTCCCTATGAGGATTCTGATGCTGAGGAGTCTATTCCATCTGCATCTCCTCCTGAGGATTATTCATATGGAGAAACCTTGCATACTTTCATGGAGCATTTTCACTGGGAAGAGTCAAGACTTCTCAGAATCAAAAAAGAGGCTCAGGGATTTCCTCCTTCTCCCTCAGCACAAGCCTTTAGCCATTCCCCCTGTGTTAGACATTGTGGATGATATTTTTTTGGAGTCAAGCCCTGATCCCTGACTCATTACCTCCAGCAAGCCTGACAGGTATTACAGGGTCCCTGACTCTCATAAATTTTTATTTAGAAACCCTGCTGCTGATCCTGAAACTATTTCATAGGGTCCTAAGGGAGTTAAGGTCTCAACAGCAAAAAACCCTACCCCCTCCGACAGAGATTCCAGGACGCTGGACAGATGGGGAAAAAAAGGTTTATACATCTGCAACTTTGGCAGTCAGGGCCTTAAACTGTCAATTTCACATGCTTAAGTACCAACAACATGTTATGGGATTGCTGAAACAGAAAATTATGTTGATTTCAGAATGTGCAGAAAATAAGGAATTGCAGGAATTATTGCATGCAGCTGAACAAGTTGGAAAGCATACTTTGCAATGTGGTTTTGATTCTTTAGAGGCCTCCTGCAGGGCCGCAATTACTGGAGCCGCAATTACTGGATCTGTGATTAGGAGGCATGCCTGGTTAAAGGAACAAAATTTGCCTGATCATGTTAAAGCTAAATTGCTAGATGCACCTTTACAGCATGATTATCTGTTTGGTATTAAGGCAGAAGAGGTTTTAAAGAAAATGGAATACAAAGCTAAGTCTATGCAAACTGTTAAATATTTCTTACAAGTGCAGCCACCTAGATTCAGTAGACACTGGCCTACAAAAAATTGGTCCTTTCCTGTGTCAGACAGAGCTCAAAGGGGCAAATCCAGACACCCTAAGGGTTCCAGGTACCAGGCTCAAGATACATACAGGTCGAAGCAATGGGGCGCATCCACCTCCAAATCTGGAGGAGTTAAAGCGCAAACCTACAGAAAGCAATCCCAATGACTTCCCTCTGCCTACACCAAGCACTTATCTTTTGGCAGCACCCATAGGGGGAAAATTAGCACTTTTTGCTCAAAATTGGCAGTTAATAACCCAGGACAAGTGGGTACTGAACATCGTATCACAGGGATACAGATTCCATTTCCACACTCTGCCAATGACAAATGGTTGGCCAGAAAAACCAATGGGCAGAGGCACTAATGGTTGGCCCAAAAAAACAATGGGCAGAGGCACAGAAACAGGTTACGTCCCTCATGGATATGGGGGCCATTCAGATAGTACCAGAACAGGAAAAAGGACAAGGTTTTTACTCAAGACTGTTCTTGGTACCCAGAAAGGACAAGGCCTGGCAGCCAATACTGGATTTATCGATTCTGAACACATACCTGGACATTCCAAAATTCAAAATGCTCACTTTGCAACAGCTTCTGCCCATGCTGGGCAAGAATGCTTGGCTGGTTACCTTAGACTTAAAAGAGGCATACCTGCATGTCCCAATAAGAAAGTCATGCAGAAGATACCTCAGATTCAAGGCTGGCTTAATGCATTACCAATTCTCTGCACTGCCCTTTGGCTTATCTACTGTGCCCAGGGTCTTTACAAAGTGCCTGGCACCAGTAATTGCATTTTGCAGACAAAAAAGTATTCAAATATATCTTTACTTGGACGACTGTCTCATTCAAGCAGAGAACAAGGACATTCTTCTACGACACCTGGCGTTTGTGAAAGGGCTTCTAGCATGCCTAGGGTACACAATAAACGAAAAAAATCACAACTGGTACCCTCTCAAAAGATAACATTCCTGGGTGCAAGCTTGCATACAACTGCCCAGATGGCTTACCTCACGCCAGACAAACAAGGGAAACTGACTACTTACTTTAAACTGATGGCAACAAAAACCCAGTCTTCTGCAAGACAAATTCTGCAGGCTGTGGGCTTCATGGCATCCTGCATCCCACTAATTCCATATGCAAGACTGCGTATGAGGAAACTTCAGTGGTACCTAAAAAGTTTATGGAGTCAGCATTCACACAGTCTGGAAACAATGATTCCTCTCATCCCCTGCCTGCAACAGGAGTTTCTGTGGTGGGCAAAGGCCTGTCACCAAAACATGGGATGGCCCTTCACTCTACCCCCTGCCAGCCAAACCTTAACAACAGACGCATCAGATTATGCCTGGGGGGCCCAAATGGCAGGACGATGCATTCAGGGCTTATGGGAACCAAATCAAATGCATTTACATATCAACCAAAAAGAGATGCTAGCTGTTCAAAATGCCCTAACAGCATTCAAGGACTTTGTCCAGGACAACTACTGATAAAGACGGACAACACCACAGTCATGTGGTACATAAACAAGCAAGGGGGCACACACTCGTACCCCCTTAGCAGATTCGCCATGGCACTATGGGACACAACTTTGACCTACCAGATAAATCTTCAAGCTCAATTCCTGCCAGGAAAACAGAACACTCTGGCAGATGATGTAAGCAGAAACCTTATGGATCCTCACGAGTGGAAACTAAATCCACAAGTAATTCAGCACGATAACAGAGAAATGGGGGAGCCCAGACATAGATCTATTTGCCTCTCCTCAAAATTACCAACTGAAAAGATTCTGCACAAGGACTTATCACAGACAAGAATGGAAAGTGGACGCCCTATCTTTCAGTTGGAAAAACCTGTCAGTTTACGCCTTTCCCCCTCTGCCTCTTCTACCCAAGATCCTCCTAAAAGTCAGACAAGAGAAGCCAAAAATGATATTAATTGCCCCAGACTGGCCCCGCCAATACTGGTACCCAGTTCTAAGGAACTTGTCTCAATACCCAGCTTGGACCTTGCCTCAAAGACCACAACTACTGTCCCAGCAAAACAATCAGATACTGCACAATCAACTACAGACTCTGAACCTGGCAGCATGGCTAATCATGTAATCATACCAATGACACCTCTCAGTAAAGCTGTAATGGATGTCATTTTGGAAGCCAGGAGGCTTAGTACTAGAAAATGTTATGCTGACAAATGGAAGAGATTTTGTGCTTGGAATCAAGCACAAGGAAACTGATACAGCAGAATCACATATTTCTCAGATATTACAATACTTAACTGAGATGCTTGACAAAGGCCTATCTTTCTCATCAATCAAAATCTATGCCTCTGCCATTTCGGCTCATTACAATACAGAGCCACCACTCTTTTCTCATGCCTTACTAAAGCAGTATCTTAGAGAAGCCAAAAACCTAAGGCCTCCTAGAAGATCACCATTACCTGCATGGGGCCTCAGTTATGTGTTGGAAAAGCTCACCCTGCCTCCATTTGAACCAGCTGCTACCGCTGATATACAGTTCTTATCATGGAAGACAGCTCTGCTACTAGCAATTACTTCAGCAAGAAGTGTTTCAGAGCTACAGGCCTTCATGGCTGTAGAGGCTTTTATCATATTTTACCCAGACAGGGTGTCTCTGAGGACAAATCCTACTTTTATGCCTAAGGTGGTTTCCAGTGTGGCTCTTAACCAAACAATTCATCTCCAACTTTTTATCCAAATCTGCAGAACAAAGGGGAGAGAATTCTGCATTCCTTGGACGTACACAGACAGCTAAGATTCAATTTGAGAAGAACAAAAGCTCTAAGGAAAACTGAGCAATTACTAGTGTCATATGCTGCAGGATCAGAAGGAAAGGCAATCTCAAAGCAGACAATTTCAAAGTGGATAAGCCACTGCATCCGTTTCTGCTACTCACACCATGGTAAACCTGTGCCCAATGGTATTAGGTCTCATTCCACCAGAGCTGCAGCTACTTCGGCAGCCTTTCTCAGAGGAGTACCAACCAAAGACATTCTAGAGGCTGCTACTTGGAGTTCTGTTCACACCTTTACAAAGCATTACCATTTGCCTCTCTACTCTAAGTCCAGGGCAGGCTTTGCCACTGCAGTGCTGCAGGGCCTCATAGCTGCACCTAATGCTGTTTAGCTCCAGCCTCCCAACCATAGCTTTGGGATTCTACCCAAATGTAATGACTGCAACAGTGAAACATGAAGAACATAGTACAGTTGTGTACACTTACCATAAATGTAGATGTTCGAGTGTATTCACTGTTGCAGTCCAGGTTACCCTCCCGCCATCCCCCTGTCATTCTGGAGTTTATCTTTCCTTCTCTATCTTCTATAACCTATGTGGTGTATTTGCTTGTAGATGAAGGTAAAGTTTAAATTGATGCATGTATATTTATATATATATATTTTTGCTACCTTTTTGGGGCACCTGACATCGGGGGCAAGAAAAACTAAAGAAAATGGCGTCGGCTGCATGTTTTATACCCCTGACGACCTGATATCATGGAAGAGGAGACAGCAACCGACGTAGGACCCAAGACTTTGGAATTCAGGCCAACTGAGAGCAACCTGCCAGCAGATTACCCCAAATGTAATGACTGCAACAGTGAATACACTCGAACACCTACATTTATGTTAAGTGAACACAACTGTACTGTGTGTCTTCCATATTTCTGGATTCCAAGATGCTTGTAAATGCACAATCTGAGAGATATCTTCCCCCACTACTTTTAAACGATTAGTTAGAATTTGAATCAGCTGCATTAATAGCTCCCATGCCTGTACCTAGGCTTTTTAGCAGAGTATCTTACCATGCCCTTTTATATCGGCACCTCCCTGTATCTGGGAATGTGATGTTAAAATGTACAACAACCTTTTGCTACTGTTTACCTACCATTGTACAGGTAGAAGGGATTTTAACCAAATGGTCTGTATGAACAGAGGTAGGTTTACCTGTTAATATTGATAGAACATATGCCCAATGTATGCTGCCTGTAATGACTGTGGTATTAGTACATATTACAGACACTCCAGTAGTAACATTTAGTTGTACTTTTGTGTTATTGGGAGGAATACTAATTCCCTGTATGGTATGATTACCACACCTCTTCACATAGGTGAAGGTTAGCCGTTGCATTGATGGTGGATATTTTTTTGAACTTTCTCCTTTTTTGAAATAAAATATAGGAAATTGACAACATTTAATACTTTAGGACTATTTGGTTAAATATAATGATGACCCTCAACCATGGACCAAAAGGTAACATTGCTATGTATCTGAAGATACAAGTAGCATTATATGGACAAATACAGTTGTCCTGCTGTCTTTGTTGACGAAAACCATTCAGGTATTATTGTCATTGTTTATTTTCCAAACTTGCATTTTTCTTGTTTGACACCCTACCCCAAGGGCTCTAATGAGTACAGTTAGTACAATAACAAATAGAATCTTTATTATGAACAATAATATAACCTTTCCACGTAAGTGGTATTAATTTGAAAAGTTGTTTTGATAGATGCTTTTGTAACTGTTTTAGACTTGGCATTTGCCATGAGTCTACAAAAAAAAAAACACAAAACATGACGGCACTTAATGACTTTCAACTGATCTCTAGGAACAAGAATTGTTTTGCTCTTTTTCTTTCCTTTAACTTTGTACACTTTGTAGAGGTACTAACTGAGCAATTATTTGAAAAGGTCCTTGCCAATTACTATCCCATGGACCATCCGTCTGGAACGTCTTGATCAATACCTGTGTCCCAGAGGGAAGGTTTTCTTCTGGCATAACAGGATCCTTTGACCGTAATTTGAATGCTTGCATTTCTGATTGGCTTTGACACAATTCAGAAATATCTTTTAACCATTGTTGATGCTGTGCAGTTTTTAATAATGGTCTGGTTGTACTAACAGTAGGATTGAATGGCAATTGGACAGGCATTTTTTTTTACTTGTCATGACTTCAAAAGGTGAGATCCCTGTTTTACTGTGTGAAGTTGCTCTGACACCCAGCAAGATTCCAGGCAAATGTTTTACCCAATTTACGTCCTTTTCCAAGCAGGCTTTCTTAAGGAGTTCCTTAAGAGTCCTGTTCATTCTTTCAACTATCCTATTACACTGAGGATGGTAAGGAACATGAAATCATTGCTGGATACCAAGCAAATCACACAAAGCTTTCATCAGTTTACTGACAAATTGTGGCCCGTTATAAGATTCGATAACTCGTGGCCATCCCCCAATGACAAAAAATGTTTTTCCATAAGGCTTCTGCTGTAGCCTTAGCCATCATTGTTTTTGTAGGAATTGCTTTTATCCATTTTGAAAAAAACATCAACTATCACTAGAAGATACCTGTACCCACCTGTAGCTGGGGGTAATAGACCTGTAAAGTCAATTTGGATGGCATACCAAGGTCCATCCGCTGGAGTTACCCTTAGTAACTGTGGTTTTTCTAATTTATCATTAACCTGTAAACATATTAAGCATTCAGCATGCACTAAATTGCAGGTTTTCTTTAATGGTGGATGCCAGTACTTGTTCTTTACAATGAGCCATAACTTTTGTGTACCCAAATGTCCCAATACCTGATGATTAAATTTCACTAACTGTCGTGCCTGTTGGTATGGTATGCAAGGAAGACTAGAACCATTTTTAAAACATTTTGCATAATATTACCCTGGACTTTTCTCCTACAAGAGTACATTTTTCTAATTCTTCATGCAGTCCAAACTTAGTTTGGATCAGCAGCAAATCATGTTGCAAATTTGAACTGAAAATGTTTGTATGGCATGTACTGCAGTGGTTTTATCTGGTACACTAGAAAGGTGTTCTGTAGGATACAATTGCATTCCTTTCTTTGCTGCCTTTTTTGCCATCTGATCAGCATAGTTATGTAACTGAAAAATTTCATTTGTAGCTTTTTGATGAGCATTTACCTTTAAGATACTGTAGCAACCCACAAGAGACTGACTACAAACCACATTTCCAATAGTCTGTAACACAGAAGCATGATAGAGTGGTTTGCCCATGTTATCAACAAACCTTCTCCTTGCCCATGTAGACATATGCAGCCGCAGAGAATTAACTACGTATGCACTATCTGAAAAAATATTGACAGGTGGAAAATGCTGTAACACATAGAGAACTGCTTCCAGTTTTGCTTGCTGAGCAGACATATGTCCTGGTAACTGAATCAGAGTCGGCTGTCCCATAGAAGGGTTTTCTGGTACTACTACAAATCCAGTCCGATATTGTCCCAAAATCGAGCACCGTCAAAAAAGACGGATGGCCTGTCTTCCTGAAAATCAGGAGACAGAATGGGCTTTTCTGGATTTGAAATGTGCCTAATGCATTTGTGTCGTTTTCCTTCATATCCCATGAAATTAGATAAGTAATACTTATTTCCTACCTTTATTGTAACTTGCTTGATACTAAATAATAACACACTACCAGGTGGAAACAAACTGGTAAAACGGCACGGACTGTTTATTACTGTAAGCGCTTTTGGCTGCAATAATACTTAGCCTTCATCAGTCTGATTTTATTCTAAGCTACCAAAAAAACATAAAATTCAATACCTTTTCCTAAAAAGTAAACATAAAATGAGTGAATACTTTCTTACATTCTAAATTACAAAATATTGACTATCTTTGTAAGCTTTTGAGCTTTAATAACTCATGATTGAGCATGATTCATTCAGTCCTGGGAAACTAAAGGCATTTAATTTTAACTGCCAGATTAATTCCAGTTCCTCAAGTTTAAATGATGCTGGGCCCCCCCTACTGTCCTTTACAAACTGGTCGATGACCATAAATTTAAACTGGTGTTGTACATTTAAATGGACATGTTTGGCTAAAGCATTGTCTGGTTTATTATGATTGATGGCATAAACGTGTTCATAGATTCTCTCACGGAATCTACGTTCCGTCTTACCCACGTAAAATGCTGGACACATTGTACATTTAGCTAAGTAAACTATAAACTTGGTTAACCAAGTGGCAGTTAAAATTAAATGCCTTTAGTTTCCCAGGACTGAATGAATCATGCTGCATCATGAGCTTATTAAAGCTCAAAAGCTTACAAAGATAGTCAATATTTTGTAATTTAGAATGTAAGAAAGTATTCACTCATTTTATGTTTACTTTTTAGGAAAAGGTATTGAATTTTATGTTTTTTTGGTAGCTTAGAATAGAACATATTGTATGTGTATGATTTCAAGCAAGTACAATGTTTTTTAAGTATAGGTATATGTTGTCTAATTGACATTGTCAGAGTTTCCCACACTTTTACAGCTGTAGACTATTTAAGTAAATTTTATCCAGTATTACTGCATCTTCTGAAGAAGTCTGTGTGTGAACAGACGAAAAGCGCTTAAAGATCAATTTTAACTGTTTTTTGAATAAAATCGGAGTTGTAGTCCTGACAACCGTTTTGGTCATTTTCTTGAAGACCTTATTACCTTAATTAGGTGTAGCCAGCCTTCCCCCTCTAAGAGACCTAGAACTGATTTTCGTTCTGATTCTTCTGATCAGGTATCTGATATTTCTGCTCCTTCTGACTACCAGGATTTGCCCTTATCTACCTATGAGGATTCTGATGCAGAGGATTCCATTCCCTCTGCTTCCCCTCCAGAAGATTTTTCTTTTGGTAAAACCTTGCACACTCTTAGGGAGCATTTCCGCTGGGAAAGCCAGGATTACTCTGACTCCAAAAAGAGGCTTAGGGAATTCTTACTCGTTCCTCAACACAGGCCTTTAGCTATCCCTCCTGTTGTGGACATTGTAGATGTTGCTTTCTTGGAATCTAGCCTTTCCCCAGACACTTTACCTCCAGCTCCCAGAAAACTTGACAGGTGTTACAGAGCACGTGACTTTCACAAGTTCCTCTTCAAGAATCCTACTGCTGATCCAGAGACCATTTCCCAAGGACCAAAAGGCATTAAGGCTACTGCTGCCAAAAACCCTACCCCTTCTGATAGAGATTCTAGAGCCTTAGACAGATGAGGTAAGAAGGCATACACTTCTGCTACTTTGGCCATTAGGGCTTTAAATTGCCAGTTTCATATGTTAAAGTATCAGCAGCATATTATGGGACTGTTTAAACAGAAAATGATGTTGATTCCTGACTGTGCTGAACACAAAGAATTACAGGATTTAATGCATTCTGCAGAACAAGTTGGTAAACATACTTTGCAATGAGGTTTTGATGCTTTAGAAGCATCTTGCAGGGCTGCCTTCACTGGGTCTGTACTTAGAAGGCATGCTTGGCTTAAGGAGCAAAACTTGCCAGATCATGTTGAAGCTAAATTACTGGATGCTCCCTTAAACCAAGATGGCCTTTTTGGCAACAAAGCAGAAGTCGTCCTCAAAAAGATGGAGGAAAAAGCTAAATCTATGCAAACTGTTAAAGATTTCTTACAAGTACAGCCTCCCAGGTTTAGTAGGCATTGGCCTTCAAAAAATTGGTCCTTTCCAGTCTCTTCCAGGCCTTTTCAGTCCAAACACAGGAACAGCTGACCACCTAGGGTACGGTCACAGGCTGCGCACAGGCCTAAGCAGTGGGGGGCTCCCACTTCCAAAGCAGGGAGTAGTAAGCCACCCCCTACAGAAAAATGGCACAATGACTTAACCTTAACCCTTCCAAGCCCTGCTCAACTGCCTGCTCCCGTAGGAGGAAAGCTCGCCCTGCATGCAAAAAAACTGGGAACTCATTACCCAGGACAAATGGGTTTGAACATAGTTTCCCAACGATAGAGATTCCACTTCCACACACCACCAACCCCAAATGGTTGGCCAGACCTACCCCCAAATCAGTGGGCAGAGGCCCAACAGCAGGTTCTCTCACTCTTCTAAATATCAGGGCTAGTCAGCCTGTCCCAGCAGAACAAAGGGGACAGGGTTTTTATTCAAGACTTTTCCTGGTACCCAGAAAAAACAGCTCCTGGTGTCCTGTACTGGACCTCTGTATTCTAAACACCTTTCTGGTAATCCCAAATTTCAAAATGCTAACACTTCAACAGCTTCTTCCTATGCTAGGCAAAGATGCCTGGCTGGCAACCTTAGGCTTAAAGGAAGCTTACCTGCACATTCCAATAAGGGAATCTTGCAGGAAATACCTACGCTTCAGGGCAGGCTCCATGGACTATCAGTTCGCTGCACTTCCCTTTGACTTATCTACTGCGTCCAGGGTATTCACAAAGTGTCTAGCTCCAGCCATTGCATTTTGCAAGCAGAGAAATATTCAGATATACCCATACTTGGACGATTGTCTCATTCAGGCAGAAAGCTAGGACTTGCTATTACAACATCTGACATTCATAAAGAAACTTCTAACTTCACTGTAGTACACCATAAACGAAAATAAATCGCACCTAGTACCCTGCCAACAGATTGTATTCCTGGGAGCAAGCTTGAACACAAATTCCCAGATGGCTTTCCTCACTCTGGAGAAACAAGTTTATTTGACAGCCTACTTCCAACTATTGGCCATAAAACCCCAGCTATCTGCAAGGAAAATTCTACAAGCCCTGGGGTTCATGGCCTCTTGCATTCTACTAATTCCATATGCAAGACTGCATATGAAGAAACTACAATGGTGTCTACATTCTCAGGACCTGGAATCAGTGATTCCTATCTTTCCTTGTATAAAGACAGAGTTCCTTTGGTGGGCAGAGGCCTGCTACCACAACAGGAGGCTCCCTTTCACTCTACCCCCCCCCCCGCCGCCCAAACCCTAACAACAGACACATCAGACTAGGCATGGGGGGCTCACTTGGCAGGGCAGTGCTTTCAGGGCAAATGGAACCTGAGACAGATGCACCTGCGTATCAATCAAAAAGAAATGTTAGCTGTACAGAATTCCCTGACAGCCTTCAAATACTGCATTCTTCCAGGACAACTATTGGTAAAGACAGTCAACACCACAGTTATGTGGTACATAAACAAGCAGGGGGGAACCCACTCTTACCCCCTCTGCAGACTAGCCATGGCTCTGTGGATCACAGCCTTGAGCTACCAAGTGCACCTACAAGCTCAATTCCTGCCAGGCAAGCTAAATTCACTGGCAGACGACTTAAGCAGAAATCTCATGGACCCACACGAATGGAAACTAGAAGCCAAAATATTCAACCTCTTGAGGAACAAATGGGGGACTTCAGAGTTAGACCTGTTTGCCTCACCTCAGAACTACCAGTTGGACAAATTCAGCACAAGGACTCCCCACAGTCAAGCTTGGAAAGTGGATGCCCTGTCCTTTACCCGGGAAAGCCTCTCGGTTTATGCCTTTCCCCCTCTGCCTCTCCTCTCGAAGGTTCTGCTAAAGACCAAACAGGACTAGCCAAGGACGATACTGATTGCACCAGACTGGCCACGCCAGCATTGGTACCCCCTCTTGCGCAGTATGACACTGCTGGAACCATGGCACCTGCGTCAGACCCCTTCCCTGCTTTCCCAGCAGGCGGGCCAGATTCTGCATCCTCAGCTTCAAACCCTGAACCTTGCAGCCTGGCTAATTCCTTGAGCTCTCCAGTAGCATGCTTCAGTAAGCAGGTGCTAGATGTCATTCTGGAGGCAAGGAGGCCTAATACCAGAAAATCCTAAGCTGAAAAGTGGAAATGATACTGTTCCTGGAGCCAGACTCAGGGGATGGGCACAACGGTGCCCAGCTTACCCCATATTCTCCAGTACTTAACAGAAATGCTTCACAAGGGCCTATCCTTCTCGTCAATTAAAATTCATGCCTCTGCCATTTCAGCACATTATAATACTGAGCCACCCCTCTTCTATCACCCCCTGCTAAAACAATTCCTTAGAGGGGCCAAACATTTAAGAGCCCCCAGGAGACCCCCCCACTCCAGCCTGGGACCTTAACTTTGTATTGGAAAAGCTCACCCCCCCCCCCCCCTTTGAGCCACCTGCAACAGCAGAGTTGAAATTCCTTTCTTGGAAAACAGCCTTCCTTCTAGCCATCACTTCAGCAAGAAGAGTGTCTGAATTACAGGCCCAAATGGCAGTGGAACCCTTCATTATCTTCCATGCAGACAGGGTTTCCCTCAGGACCAATCCTTCCTTTATGCCCAAGGTGGTGTCTAGTGTGGCCCTAAATCAGTCCATTCATTTGCCTACTTTTTTCTCTAATCCACAAAACAAAGGAAAACGAATACTGCACACTCTGAACATGCACAGACAACTTAGATTTTATTTGGACAGGACTAAGCCTCTCTGAAAATCTGAATAGCTGCTAGTTGACTTTGTTGCAGGGGCAGAGGGGAAGGCCATTTCAAAGCAAACCATTTCCAAATGGATAGGCCATTGCATTAATTTCTGCTACTAGCACCATGGAATACCTACCCTACAGGGGATAAAACCACATTCCACCAGGGCTGCATCTACCTCTGCAGCCTTTCTCAGAGGAGTCCTTACCAGGGACATCCTAGAAGCTGCTACCTGGAGATCTGTACATACCTTCACCAAGCATTACCACATGCCTATTTTTTGTAAATCTAGAGCCAGTTTTGCCACTGCAGTCTTGCAGGGCTTAATAGCCAGCCCTAATGCTCTCTAACTTCCTCCTCCCTTCCTTAACTTTGGGAATCAACCCAAATGTGATGATTGCAACAGTGAAACACGAAGAACATAGTACAGTTGTGTACACTTACCATAAATGTAGATGTTCGAGTGTATTCACTGTTGCAGTCCTGGTTACCCTCCCTCCAGCCCCCTGACTTCTCTTGGCTCTACCTTTCCTTCTTGTTGGTATATTTAAGTTTTCTGGTGTATTTGATTTTTGGTGGAGGTGTACCATAACATATAATTGCTTCCCATTGTGGGGGCGCACCTGACATCTGGGGCAAGATAAACTGATGTAATGGTGTCGGCTGCATGTTTTATACCCCTGACGACCTGACATCATGGAAGAAGAGACAGCATCCGACACTGCCTTTCAGTTTGTAGCCTGCTACAGAACACCCTCCCTATTACAGGAACCCTACTTGACATTCCTGAGAACACTGGATAATATGAAGGTCTCTCCAAACACTATGTTATTGGGTGACTTCAACTACCCAAACATTGACTGGGAAAACTACTCAAGCCCAAACACCCTCGCCCAATGGTTCCTTGAATTTATAAACTCTAACGCAATGGAACAACTGGTCACCACTCCCACAAGAGGGAACAACATATTGGACCTGGTCATCACCAACATGGGGACTCTGTGTTCAACACCAGAGGTAAACCCCTCATTGGTAAGATCACACCATAAACAAATTTCCCTGGACATCCATATCCCGTCCCCACCCCCAGCCAAGGAAATCACTGTAAAGAATTACTCAAAAGCCAACTTTGCACTTCTCAAGACTGAGTTGGAATCCTTCAAAGCCCCTGGGCCAGAGGATAATACAGCCCAATCCACAGAATCCTTTACAAATGCATTCTATGAGCACCTGCAGGAATGCATGGATCATGCTATCCCAAATAAAACCAAGACTCGCTCCTCCAAAAACAGGAGACCGGTCTGGTGGACCTCGGCCATAAATAAGCTATACAACAGAAGGAGGAAGCTACTACATGATAGAGCAAAATCCCAAAAAGGGAAGGCATCTCTGATCAGTATTAGCAAGAAACTTCGATCCCTCATAAAATCATCAAAGGCCAGTTTCGAAAGAAAAATTGCCCTAGACACTAAAGATGATCACAAGGCCTTCTTTAGTTATGTCAGGAACATGGGCAGAAACTCCCAGATATGCTCTGAATTGTTGCATAACGGTACAAAATATACCGAACCTACAGACATAGCCAAAATCCTGGCAGACAGATTCAGCGCAAACTCCCCCCCCCCCCCCCCCCAAGGAGCAAATGCCTATCCCAACTGAATGTAACCTCCCTGACATCACAGATGCACAAGTGAAAGCTGCCCTCTCCAAAGCAAAAAACACAACATCTATGGGACTGGACGGTGTCCCAGGCTGTGTCTTACACGAGCTCCAAGAAGAACTGAACCCTCACATTAAGTCACTGTTCAAACTTAGCCTTACTACAGGATATGTACCCAAAGAATGGTGTACAGCTACAGTGGTCCCACTCCACAAAGGTGGTGCCACAACGGACCCCGGAAGCTATCGCCCCATAAGTCTGACTAGTCTGGTCTGTAAAGCTATGGAGCGTATTATCATGGAACTCATAAACAAAGTCATTGGGAGCCTCCAGACACTGGACCCTACCCAATTCGGCTTTGTTAAGGGCAGATCTTGCCTCTTAAACCTAGTTGATTTCTATGAAACAGTTACCAAAGCCATAGATGAGGGCAAGGTAGTCCACACAGCCTACCTGGACCTCGCAAAAGCCTTCGACACACGACCTCACTCGGGCATCATAAATAAGCTTACCAGCTTAAATATCAACCCCTATATCACAAGATGGGATGCAAACTGGCTCAGAGATAGAACCCACATGGTCAAAATCGCAGGTGCCAAGTCCGAATCCAAACCAGTTAAGTGGTGTCCCACAGGGCTCAGTTCTGGGACCTCTCTTGTTCAGTATATACTTCTCTGAGGTTCAGGCTAACACGGGGGGATTATGACTGACAAAGTTCGCAGATGACTGCAAACTGGGGGCCATAATCGAATCTCCAGCTGACACAAGCATCCTCCAAAAGGGTCTCACAGAGACGGATGCTTGGTGCCAGAGCCACGGCCTCAAACTAAATACTAAAAAGTGCATAGTCATCCCCTTTGGGAAAAACAAGGTGCCCACAAATTACCACATAGGTGGTAATCCATTAAGTACGGAAGAAATAATTAGAGATTTGGGGACCAACGTAGATAGTAATCTCTCCTTTGATAATCACGTTGCCAAAGTGGTTAGAAAGACCTTCTATATAGCCCACCTTATCACGAAAGGGTTCACATCTAGATCAAGAGAGATCATTGTGCCCCTCTACTCGTCACTCATCAGGCCCATAATTGAATACAATGTCCATTTTGGGATGTACCTTACCCGACACCTGCAGCAACTGCAGAGACCCCAAAAGTACCTCACCAAGAGGATCATAGGCTACAAACAGATGCCCTATGCAGCTCGACTAAAGAAACTCCAGCTCTACTCAGTTGCTTACCGCCTACTCAGAGGCGATCTATGCCTGAAGTACAAAGCCATGTCAAACCCAGAATTAATGGACATGCTCCACCTCAAAAAATCCAAGTCCCTTAGAGCTACACGCTCCAGGGACTTAAACCTCAGCACAAAAATAAATAGGACATGCTGGAGGGACAGATTCTTTTCCCAGAGGCTCCCCTCACTCTGGAATAGAATCCCAATTCATGTTAGACATAGCCCCTCGCTGACCCTCTTCAAACGAAATTTGGACGCGTGGATGGGAAATCACAAATTCACCCCTGGGATCTCTCCTGTGTCCCTGCTGGACAGAGGCACAGTAAACTAATCTTAAAAGAGTACTTTCTGTGAACTACTTTACCGAGGCACAGTAGGCTAATCTAAGGGAGGCGGAAGCCAAATACACTCTGGCTAGGCTTATAAATGCCCTAGGGCAGATAGCCTAGTATCTACCTATGAACAGGAATCCGAAGACTCTGGTATTCAGGCTGGCTGAGGGCTACCTGCAGGCAGATAACCCAAATGTGACGACTGAAACCATGAATACACTCAAACATCTACATTTATTGTAAGTGTACACAACTGTACTTTCTTTTGTTTCAGACTGTATTAGTATGTCATCAATGTACTGCAAAACAGAATCATCAGATTCTAAACCTGTCATTTGAAACTGATTTAAAAGTGTTGGTGTGAGAGACTGCCCCCTAGTGTACGTTAACAATACTGCTGTCATTCTTAGGTGTTTAGTTTGTATTGGAAACTGCTTTTGGTGAATACAAGCCGTAAAACGCTGAGGAATAAAATTCTAGAAATAACGTTTAAGTGTATCATTCCATACAGTGCCTAAAGTTTTAAGAATCCAAGCTTCAAATGTAATCATGTTATTAAAAATACCCTTCTGTTCATCCCACTTAGGGAGTTTCTAACATCCTAGACTGATGATAAACTTCAGCAGAAAAGCCTGCTGAGGCTATGATAGGACTTGTAACAGTAGTTTCTAATGCTTTAGATTGATATTCTAACAGGGCTTGTCATTTTAAAAGGTCTTGATTTGCTAAGTCTTTTGCTCTGGCAGCTTCAGATTCTTGGGTCTCCATCTGAGCTCTTAATGCGTTTATTTCCTCCCTAGCAACAGTTACATCATGCTGTGCGTCAATCAGCTGCTTGTTCATAGGTTGGTACTAGACTATCGGCCCTAGGGCCTATACAAGCCTAGCCATAACAATTCCCTGGATATTTCTTTCCACAATATTTACTTCCCTGGATACCTGTCTAGCAGGGTGACTGACGTGATCCCCAGGGTGAATTTCCTATCTCCCATCCAATTGTCAAGTTTCCTTTTGAAGAGGGCCAGGGAGACTCTCTGCTTGACATGTATGGGCAGTCTCTTCCAGAGTATGGGGAGTCTCTGGGTCAGGAACCTATCCGTCCAGCATGTTTTTTTCATTGTGATGACAAGGTTTAGATCCTTGGAGCATGTGGCTCTGAGGGATTGGGATTTCTTTAAGTGGAGCATGTCCAACAGCTCAGGGTTTGTCATGACCTTGTATGTTAAGCAGAGATCGCCTCTGAGTGGACGATATGCCACAGAGTATAGCTGGAGTTTTTTTAGACAGTCAGCATAGAGCATCTGTTTTAGGCCTGTGATTCTTTTAGTGAGGTATTTATGTGGCCTTTCCAGCTGTTGCAAATGTCTTGTGAGGTACATACCAAACAGGGCATTGTACTCTGTAATGGGTCTAATGAGGGATGAGTACAGTGGGACAGTGACGTCCTTTTCTGGATAAAAAGCCCTTAGTGATGAGGTGGGCCACATAGAAGGATTTCCTGACTGTTGTGGCAATGTGGTTATCGAAGGTGAGACCACTGTCCACCTGTGTCCCTAAGTCTCTCATCACACTTTCAGTGTTTAGTGTACTGCCACCAATGTGGTAATTCATGGGTACATGGTTTTTCCCAAAGGGGATAACTATATTTTTCTTGGCATTAAGCTTGAGCCCATGGCTCTGGTACCAAGCATCTGTTTCTGTTATGCCCTTTTATAGAATATCCACATCATTTGGGGATTCAGTAATGGCTCCCAGTTTGCAGTCATCTGCGAACTTTGTTATCCAGAGTCCCTTAGTGTTTGCCTGTACTTCAGAGAAGTAGATGCCAAACAAGTGCGGTCCCAGGACTGAACCGTGAGGTACTCCACTTTTCACTTGTCTGGAGCTGGATTTGGAGTCGGCTACTTTCACATTCTGGGTTCTGTCAGTAAGCCATTTGGCAACCCATCGAGTGACGTAGGGATTTATGCCCAGCTTAGTAAGTTTATCTATGATTCCAGAGTGGGGGGGTGTCAGAGGCCTTGGTGAGGTCCAGATAGGTTTTGTGGACCACCTTACCCTCGTCCACAGCTCTGGAGACTGATTCAAAGAAGTCTATCAGGTTCAGGAGACAAGATTGGCCCCTCACGAACTCAAACTGGGTGGGGTTCAGTGTTTGAAGGTTGCCAATGTCTTTGTTTATAAGCTCCATGATAATGCGTTCCATGCCCTTGCAGATCAGGCTTGTCAGACTGATGGGACGGTAGTTCCCAGGATCCAAGGTGTATCCCCCTTTGGGGAGTGGGATAAATGTAGCTGTGCGCCACTCAGTGGGAATGAAGCCTGAGGTGAGGCTATGATTAAACATGACACTTAGGAGAGGTGCCAGTTCATTTTGTAGTTCATGTAGTACACAGCACGGGATGTCATCTGGTCCCATGGATGCTGTATTCTTAGCTTTGGAGAGTGCAGTTTCTACCTGTGTGGCCATGATTACCAGATTTTGGCAATCTTTTGGTATTGAGATGGGCCCTTTAGGAGGTGAGAGGGGGATGAAGTTAGCACTAAATCGATCTGCCAGGATACTGGCAATATCCTTGGGATCAGTATATTTAATGCCATTCTGTTGTAGCTCAGAGCATATCTGAGCATTGCCATTTAGATTCTTGACATAACTATAGAATGCCTTGTGGTTGCCTTTGGAATTTTTGGCAATTTTATTTTTGTAACTAGCTTTGGAGGATTTTATGAGGGATCTCAGCTTCTTACTGAGGATGGCAAGGGAGTTTTTTTGCATCCTGGGATTTTCCTCTTTTTTTGCAACAGTTTCTTTCTTCTGTTGTATAATTGTTTATGGCAAGGGACCACCAGATTGGCTTCTATTTTTTGGAGGAGAGCATCTTCGTTCTATTTGAGATGGCATGATTCATGCACAAGTGGATGTGTTCGTACAGTGCCTTAGTGTAGGATTCAGCAGTTGAACTTTCAGCTCCCATCTGCATTGGTGTCATGAAGTTTGTCACTTCTGTCTTGAGGAGCATGAAGTTGGCTTTGGAGAAGTTTGTTATGGAGGTTTCTGTACTGGGGGGGGGGTGGGATGTTGATGTCAAGGGTGATTTGCTTATGGTCAGACCTGACCAATAAGGGGGGGTGACCACTAGTGTGGAGTATCTATCTCCCATGTTGTTAATGACCAGGTCTAGGATATTGGAGCCCCCGGTGGGACAATGGATTAGTTGATCCAGGGCGTTGGAATTTATGAATTCCAAGAACCGTTGGGAAAAGGTGTTGGTACCAGAGTAGTTTTCCCAGTTAATGGCAGGGTAGTTGAAATCACCCAGTATTAGGGTGTTTGGTTGTATCTTAATATTTTCCAGTATGTTTAGAAAGGTGTAGTGAGAATCATGGGGCATGGTGGGGGATCTGTTGCAAGCTACAATTTGGATTGCAGTCTTACCTAGTGTTAGTTGCACCCAGTGAATTTCAGATGCATTGTGTTGGGCAACTAGCCTGGAGGTGTGAATATCCTTGGTGAATATGGACACTCCTCCACCTTTAGTGTTTTGGTCTTGGTTTGGTGGCCGAAAAGTGTGGTAAGAGTTGTAGCCTGGTATTGCAGGGGTGGTCTCTGGAGCATTGAACCCAGGTCTCAGTTACTGCACAGATATCGGTGTTCTCCATTTTTAGGAGTGCCTCGAGAGAGAGTGCATTTTGAGGTTTAATCTTCTAGCATTGAGTAGCATTACCTTCAGATTTTGCATGCTTGTGTCTGTTACAGTGGTGGTTTTGTCCTTTGAACCTTGCCTAAAAAAGGCACTATAGGAGTGGCAAGAGCTTTAGTCCCGGGGGTGACAGGTGCAGACCATCTCTGGCAAAGCATCGTGGTTTGTTGATCATGCCGTCCCAGGCAGATAGATTCTGGATCCCCTTTGAATGACACCAGAAGCTTAGTCAATTGTTGAAGTCAATCATTTTGTCCTTATACTGTGGTATCATTCTGGGTGAAGGCAGGATGCTACTCAGAGCTAGGGTCATACCTGCCTGGACCACATGATTTGAGAACTCTTCCATGCCTCTTTTCATGTAGTCTGGGGAGGTACATCTCAAGTCATTCAGTCCAACATGGACAATGACAAAGTCGTATTTGTACTTGTGGAGTGACTTGAGTGCATGCATTATGTGGCAGTTCCTGGCACCCGACAGGCAGCTGACTGTAATTTTCTCCTTGTTCTGTCTGGTGAGTGGGACATCAGTGTGCCTGACTATAGAGTCACCTATGACTAAAGTGTTGGGTACGTTGTCTTGCCTTAGGGGATGTTATTGGGTTGCACACTGGTGTTATGAGCTATGTGTTACTTTGGTTGTGACTGGTGTTTGTTTGCGTTTCAGCTTTGGAGGTCCTTGTTGCTTGGGCAGGTTGATGTTAAGGGCCTCTGCATATGTGGGTTTAGTGTTGTTATGTGTGGGTGTTGATGGTGTGGGTTTTGAAGGGCTATGTGTTGCTTGAAGTGTGTAGTGCAGGTGTTAACCTTCTCCTCTTGATTGTCTAGCGCAGTCTTGGCTGGAGAGAGTTTTGCTTCCAGTTTGGCTGTATAAGTGTATCTTTCACAGGTTGTATTGTTGGGGTGGTAGGTGGAGAGAGTTGTCTGTGTACATGAGGCAGTTGCTGCATTGTCCCAGTATGCTCAGATTCTCAGGTGGACAGGAGAAATCACTGGAAGCTGACCCTTGGACATGCCTGTTTAGGTGGTTTTTTGTAAAGTACAAGAGCTGTTTTCCCTTACCTTTGCAAGGTACTTTGCAGTTATAGGCTGTTTAGTGCCTACGATTACTTTCTCCTTATTAACAAGGTGAGTTGAGTGCTTGTATCAGTTTAAGGCTTCCTAGTGCTTTCCAGCAGGTTCTAGAACAAGTGCTAGTCACAGGGGTTTCAGATTTTAGTGTTACTACTGAGAAACCAGCTAGTTCTAAGGGAAAATTTGAAGAGCGGACTTTCTGACACCTGGAATAGTTTAACCGTAGCCCCGCTGTGCTGCACGATGTGAAATATGCGCAAACATGCAACGTTTTTAAGCCAGAAAGTTAAAAGGGATAGAAATCAGCTCAAAATGGCTAAAATTACAATTTCAGACCTGGAAACCACTCCCACTGGTAAGCAGTAGGACTTCCCTCTACCACAGCAAGGTCTGGATAGCTCTGGGCACTGAAAATAAAGTCCTGAAGCCAACAAAGCCTGGGATCTAGACTATACTAGCTAGGAAAGGTGAGAGATGAGCAAACAAGATAATCTTTTTTTTTTGTTAAAACAGCCTAAACAATGCACTAATACACTAAATAAACACAGAAAAGGCTAACCGAGTGTGTAGCCATAAACAGTAAATACAATTAAAACTGTACAAAATTAGCAATTTAAAACTTTTTAAATGAAGCAAGGCAAGTGCACAACTGAAAAACGATTTAAGAGGCAGTAATACAATAGAATAAGTAGCTAGTCTACATTTACAGAAAAGCAACTAAAACAGACTAAAACAATTCAGATGCAGTGCAACCTAGAGCACTTGAGTTGTAGCAATATTAAGGCAAATGCAGTTTTAATAAATGCCCTAAAATATACTCTATATTTCCAAAATGTTTGAGAAGCACAGTCAGAATACAAGGATATTCAGACAATTTTTTAAAGAAAGGGAGAAATGAGGAACAGAAGGAAAGAAACTAAGTGGGTTGGCCTTCTCATATGTTCTGTCTGTATTGGGTAGAATGAGCTAATGACACTAGACTGGGAGGAGTGTCCAAGATCATATTTAGAGTAGGGGTGGGCAGTTGCAAGGCCAGCAGGTATAAAGACAAGATGCCATTAGGGAGGGAGGGTGAGAGAAGAAAACACTACAGAAATGTTTATCACAAGTGAGCCAGTAGCTATGAAATACAGTACAAGTAGGCAATATACAATAAAATTGCTATAAATATCTAGAATAAGCAGTAGCTACTACAAGTAAACAAAAACAATAGGCTACTTATTGCTATATATCACAGATCAGCTGCTCCTCCTCTTCAGATAGCTCTGTGTGTAATGGCTGAAACACTCAAGTTAACTTCTTAACAGAAAGTTGAAACCTGAAACAACTTGAAAAAAAGCTCAAAAAAACCAATGAGGTGCTTTCTCCAAGCCGTAGTCCTGTCAACCCAACTAGACAATGACCATAAACACTAAACTCTCAGTGAAGTGGGGGATGGTCTTTGCTAACTAAGATGGCCTGGACATTGAGTTCAGAAAACAGCCTCTAACAAACAACTAGGCCCACAACACAATCAGGAATATGAAGAATATTACAGCTACTACCTAAACTATTTAGGTAGAAAACACTACAGAAATGTTTATCACAAGTAAGCCAATAGCTATGAAACACAGTACAAGTATGCAGTATACAAAAAATGCTGTAAATATCTAGAATAAGCAATTACTACTACAAATAAGCAAAAAAAAAAACAGGGTACTTATTGCTGTATATCACAGAGCAGCTGCTCCTCCTTCTCAGATAGCTCTGTGTGTAATGTCTGAAACGCTCAAGTTAACTTCTTAACAGAAAGTTGAAACCTGAAACAACTTTAAAACAAGCTAAAAAAACAGTGAGGTGCTTTCTCCAAGCCGTAGCCCTGGCATCCCAACTAGACAATGACCATAAACACGAAACTCTCACTGAAGTGGGGATGGTCTTTGCTAACTAAGATGACCTGGGCAATGAGCTCAGTAAGCAGCCTCTAGCAAACAACTAGGCCCACAACACAATCAGGAATATGATATTTAGGAATATTTTTTTTTTTGCAAACAGACAATTTTACTCAACCCTTTTATCATACCAATAGCTTTACTGCCCTGTTCAATAACAGTTTGTGTAAAGGTCTTAATTTTAGTTTGTGAGACTTTCAAAAACTGAGAAAATTCTTTTGTACATTCAGTGGTGTCAACATACAGTTTACCAGACGCATTCCATTTATCTCAGCAAGTTTGAAAATGACCCATGAGGTCAAGATCCTGCTGGTTGCGAACTTTAGCAATCCAATCTTTAAACTCCTGCAAATCAGACTGTAAAGTACAAACTTTGACATCTGCACTGCCCTCTAACAAATCTTTTGCAACAGGATATATAGAAACAGGAACCATTGTCTGCTTCAAGCATTACTTTATCCTGGTTGTGTTCCAGGTTTGATACAATATGTTTGACAAGGCATGCAAAAAGCAACATTTAAATCATTGCAAATAGCACATTTTTGTACATTCTGTGGCACTTTTGTCTTGCGTAGTAAAAACATACAGGTACTAACATGCTGATTATACCATGTATTTAAATAATTTCAGACACTTATATATGGTTTAGACACATCAAAAGTAAAAGCCTGAGTGCACTTCTTGGCATTTTCATGAATTGCATTCATTGTTAAAAGAAAAACAGAAGAAAATATTTACCACAAATGTTCAGGACAAGGTGGCCAATCTTGACACGAAGATCAGTTATGGGAAAATTCCCTGCTGTCTTTCACTAGATGCTGGTGATATGAAAATTTAGGCAGTAGTATTTTCACCTCGTGAGTCACCAACTGTCTGAAGAAAAATTACAGTACTGCCCTGTACTGCGCTGGAGTGTTTGTCCTCCAGTCAATGGACAAAGTTTAGGAAGAAAAGAATTGATTCTGAGAAGGTCTGCGCTGGAATGTCGCACTGTGAGAGGCACCTCTTCAGGTCACCCCTCCCCTCCCCCCGGTTATTTGCACTGGACTGGTCTTGCCACTGTTAAATTGTTGCTACACCATTCAGGTACTCTGTACCTTTACTCAACGAAGACACTGAGGGAGTTCTGCTGTTATGCCATTCATTTACTGCACGCAAGGTTTATATCTAGCTTAACAATGAAAGGTATTTACATCACCGTACTTTAGCTTAGAATAAGCAGCCTCTGATACAAAAGAAAAAGTCCCAATCTTTATATTGTCTTTTCTGCCTGCATCAGCAGTTTTGAGAATTTGCCAGAATAATAAGTCTTTCCTTTCAAGCTGGTCTGCTGACAGTTACATTCTGTTCCTGAAGAATAACTCCTTTCGTCCTTGGCCCATCTTGCGTATCATATTGACGAGACACAGCTGCATACAAGAGTTCATCTTGACCTGCTTGTAGATGATAAATTTCACAAGCTGCATAGTTTATAAGAGGTAAAATATTTTACTTCTGATTCTTATTAACAATGAATGCCAAGCTGTATGTTTTTGCCAAGTTAGTAAGCTGAGTGCACTCTACACACTGAAATCCATAACATTTATTTCACATTTTTGAAAAATCCACAGAAATCCATTTTAAATTGTTCTTTTACTCTCACAAGCAGGGTACAGCAACTTGAATGTCACACCTTCTTCTCAATATTTTCTGATTGCTGGGATAAACTTGCTTCTCTTCCGCATCTCTACATCATGTACAGCAAATAATAATTTTCCACAGATACTGTGCTGGCCCCAGTACTTCTCTCTCCTGCCACAATTTTGACAGAAGTAACCATTTTTGCTGGTATTATTGCATTTTTACTACTCTAGGTCTTTGTTGTTTTCTCTTGACCAGATTTGGAGCATGTACACACAGTGCTGTCTCAGTTAATAAATCCTGCAGTGAAATACCAGTCCAGCTGCTTATATGTTCTTTCATAAATGAATTCAGTCTGTTCCTTCCAGTTTCTCAGTTATGGCAGGAATAAGTTTTCTGTGTGTGCTCTGTCTTCTAAACCAACTATTTTTGAAACAGCAACAACAAACATCCGGGTATAAGCCAAAATTTTATAAAACAGCAATTCTATCAATAACACCAAAGAAAGCACTCTAGCGTCTCGGCTTAACGTAAGCCAACCAGCCCGAAATGTTGTTTTAAGTATTTTTGAAACAAGTTGTTTTTGAGAAGCCTCATGCTGAGCCAGCCTTTTCTTAATTTCATCATTTGTTGTTTGCAAGTTTTATAGTTTATATGAATAGCTAGTTAAAGTATCTTCTATTTGTACAGCCTTTTGTTATGTGACTTTATGTATTCCTTCAGTGTTTTCACTTATTTTGAACATCTCTAAGTTTATTTTTTGACAGATTAATAGTAGCCATCTCCTGTACTAAAGCTGAAATAGGAACTGATTTTTGCTGAACAGCTACATTATTTTTCACAGCCAAATTTTTTTCCTTCAAAATTTCTGGTTGATTTTCTCTTACTTTCTCCAGTGTTCTTTGCGGGCTTCCAAGCAGTGTAATTCATGGCCAGTAACTGAATTTTAAACAGATGGAAAGCTTTTATTGGCTTTGTTTTCACAGATGTTCTTCATGTTTTACTGTTGCAGTCATCACACTTGGGTTATCTGCCTGCAGGTAGCCCTCAGTCAGATTTCTGCGTGGGATGCTGTCGCCTCTTCCATGATGTCAGGTCGTGAGGGGTATAAACCATACAGCCGATGCAATTACATCAGTCATTCTTGCCGAGAAGGAGCCCAAAGCAGAAGCAGTTCGCAATTTTCATTTTTCCTAGTTTCAGACCTGAAGTCTATTAAAGCGAAGTACCCCGTTGGAGATTCTTTTTTCTTGCTCTAACCAATGTCAAAAAAAAATTAATAATTGTCTTGCCTGTGGAAAGCAAATACCTCACAGAGATTTTCATTCTTACTGTGTCACTTGTTTAGGTCCAGACCACGACGTCCCTAGCTGTCGGTTTTGTGCCTTGTTTAACACCTGAACCATTCGTCATCGGGCTACTTTTGTAGCTAAATTCTTTCACTGTCTATGTTCTTCGTGTTTCACTGCTGCAGTCATCACATTTGGGTTATCTGCTTGCAGTAGCCCTCAGTCGACCTGATTATCAAAGTCTTGGGTCCTGCGTCAGTTGCTGTCTCATCTTCCATGACGTCAGGTAGTCAGGGGTATAAAGCATGTAGCCAATGCCATTATATCATTCTTTCTTGCCGTGCGGTGCCCGAAGCAGAAGCAGTTTGCAAGTGCCGGTTGTCCGACTCCTGAAATTTTCATTTTCGAGTTTCAGAACCGAAGTCTTCAACTAAGCTAAGTACCACATTGGGGAACCTTTTTCTTGCTCTAAACCGATGTCAGTAAAAGTTAACAATTGTATTTCTTGTGGAAAGCAAATAACTCATAAAGATTTTCATTCATACTGCATTCCTTTCTTAGGCCCAGACCACAACGTGCCTCGCTGTCGGTTTTGTGCCTTATTCAAACCTCAAACTATTTGTCATTGGTTTATTTACGCTTCTAAATATTTTGGTACTCGATTCATTTATCCAGAAATGGCTTCGGTAAGCCACCTGACTACCAACATTCTGAAAAAACGCAAAGATAAAGACAGAGACAGACCGCATAGGTCCAAAGCTGCCGACGATGCTTCTTCTAAGCTAGTCGCCATTTCACCGGTACTCAGTGAGGTGCTTTCGCAGCCCCAGATACCCGCTACTTCAGATTCACAGGCCTCTACTGAGACCCATTCAGAGTCCGGTATGCCATGAGATGCTTCTTCGACTCTGGAACCTGCGGATGTCTCTACCTTGGATGGGACTCCAGATCCGCTGTGCAGGCACCGGCTTCAGAGGGTGTATTCAGGCCTACTGACTTGCATATTAAACCAACGCCATCTTCTTCTTCAAGGCCTAAAACTCGATCCATGCCTAGAAAACTGACACCCAGACTGCATGGTCAGTCGATAAGAATGGCTGAAGACCTTATTACTTGAATCAGTGGAAGCCACCCGTCCCACTCTGAAACCTAGGACTGATTTTCCTTCTGATTGCTCTGATCAAGACTCTGAAATTTCTGTTTTCTCTGTTGACCAGGTTTTACCCTTATCTACCTATGAGGATTCTGATGCAGAGGACTTCATTCCCTCTGCTTCCCCTCCAGAGGATTTCTCTTTTGGTGAAACCTTGCATACCTTGCATACTCTTAGGGAACATTTTCGCTGGGAAAGCCAGGATTACTCTGACTCCAAAAAGAGGCTTAGGGATTTCTTACTCCAGCCCCAACACAGGCCTTTGGCCATCCCTCTTGTACTGGATATTGTGGATGATGCCTTCTCGGAATATAGCCTGGCCCCTGACTCTTTACCTCCTGCTTCCAAAAAACTTGATAGGTATTACAGGGTTCCTGACTCTCACAAGTTCCTCTTTAAAAATCCTACTGCGGATCCTGAGACTATTTCACTGGGACCCAAGGGCATTAAGGCTACTACTGCAAAAAATCCTACCCTCTCTGATAGAGATTCCAGGGTGCTGGATAGATGGGATAAGAAGGTATACACTTCTACAACCTTTGCCATTAGGGCCTTAAACTGCCAGTTTCACATGTTAAAGTATCAGCAGCAAATTACTGGATTGCTTAAACAGAAAATGATGTTGTTTCCTGACTGTGCTGAAAATAAAGATTTATAGGATTTAATACATTCTGCTGAACAAGTTGGAAAACATACTTTGCAATATGGTTTTGATTCATTAGAGGCATCTTGCAGGGCTGCTGTCACTGGGTCTGTACTTAGAAGGCATGCTTGGCTTAAGGAGAAATCTTTGCCAGATCATGTTAAAGCTAAATTGCTGGATGCTCCCTTAAACCAAGACCGCCTTTTGGCAACAAAGCAGAAGAAATACTTAAAAAGACGGAGGAAAAAGCTAAATCTATGCAAACTGTTAAAGATTTCTTGCAAGTACAGCCTCCCAGAGTTAGTAGGCATTGGCCCTCTAAGAATTGGTCCTTTTCTGCCTCTTCCAAGCCTTCTCAGTCCAAACCCAGAACCAGCAGAACACTCACTCTTCAGTCCCAAGGTACTCACAGACTAAGCAGTGGGAGGCTCCCACTTCCAAAGCAGGGAGTAGTAAGACTCCCCCATATGGTAAACTGTCTCACTGATTTAACTTTAAATCTTCCAAGCCCTGCACAACTGACTATTCCTTTAGGAGTAAAGATTGCCCTGCAAGCAAAAAATTGGGAGTTCATTACCCAGGACAAATGGGTTTTAAATATAGTTTCCCAAGGATACAGATTACACTTCCACTCCTTACCAACCCCGAACGGTTGGCCAGATCTACGCCCAAATCAGTGGGCAGAGGCTCAAAAGCAAGTTTTCTCTCTTTTAAGCATCAGGGCTATTCAACCTGTCCCAGAAGAAGAATGGGGACAAGGTTTCTACTCAAGACTTTTTCTGGTACCCAGAAAAGACAATTCCTAGCGTCCTATCCTGGACCTGTCTAACCTAAACACATTTTTGGTGATCCCAAAATTCAAGATGCTAACTCTTCATCAGTTGCTTCCTATGCTAGGCAAAGTTGTCTGGTTGCCAACACTAGATTTAAAGGAAGCCTACCTGCACATCCCAATAAGGGAATTTTGCAGTAGATACCTACGCTTCAAAGCAGGCTACATGCACTATCAGTTCTCTGCACTGCCCTTTGGCTTATCTACTGCGCCCAGGGTATTCACAAAGTGCCTAGCTCCAGTCATTGCATTTTGCAGGCAAAGAAATATTCAGATATACCCATACCTGGACGATTGTCTAATTCAGGCAGAAAGCCAGGACATACTATTAAATCATCTGGCATTTGTAAGGAAATTGTTAGCTTCTTTGGGGTACACCATAAATGAAAATAAATCACATCTTGTACCCTGCCAACAAATTGTATTCCTGGGAGCAAGCTTGAATCCAACTTCCCAGATGGCCTACCCTACGCCAGAGAAACAAGTTCATTTGATAGCCTACTTCAAACTACTGGCCACAAAGACCCAGCTATCTGCAAAGAAAATACTGCAAGGGGTTCTTGGCCTCCTGCATTCTACTAATTCCATATGCAAGACTGCATATGAGGAAACTACAATGGTATCTAAAAAGCCTATGGTGTCAACATTCTCAGGATCTAGAATCAATGATTCCTGTCATACCTTGTCTACAGATAGAGTTCCTTTGGTGGGCAGAGGCCTGCCACCAAAACAAGGGACTGCCATTCACTCTACCCCCTGCCGCCCAAACCCTAAAAACAGAAGCATCAGACTATGCATGGGGGGCTCACTTGGCAGGGAAGTGCATTCAGGTCAAATGCACCTGCATAGCAATCAAAAATAACTGTTAGCTGTACAGAATGCTCTGACAGCATTCAAGGACCACATTCTTCCAGGACAATTATTGGTAAAGACGGACAACACCACTGTTATGTGGTACATAAACAAGCAGGGAGGAACCCACTCATTTCCTCTCTGCAGACTAGACATGGCTCTGTGGAACACAGCCTTGAGCTACCAAGTGCACCTACAGGCTCAATTCCTGCCAGGAAAGCTCAATACACTGGCAGACAACCTAAGCAGAAATCTCATGGACCCACACGAGTGGAAACTGGAACCAAAGATATTCAACATGTTGCGAAACAAATGGGGGAGCCCAGAGATAGACCTGTTTGCCTCCCCCAGAACTACCAATTGGACAAATTCTGCACAAGGACTCCCCACAAACAAGCTTGGAAAGTGGATGCCCTGTCCTTCACCTGGAAAAAACTATAGTTTATGTCTTTCCCCCTCTCCTCTCCAAGGTACTACTAAAGATCAAACTGGACAAACCAAGGACAATACTGATTGCACCAGACTGGCCACGCCAACACTGGTACCCCCTCTTGCGCAGTATGTCACTGCTGGCATCATGCTATCTGCCTCAGACTCCTGCCCTGCTATCCCAGCAGGAGGGCCAGATTCTGCACCCACAGCTTTAGACCCTGAACCTGGCAACCTGGCTAATTACCTCATCTCTCCATTACCATCCCTCAGTAAGCAAGTGATGGGTGTCATTCTGGAGGCAAGGAGGCCTAGTACTAGAAAATCCTATGCTGAAAAATGGAAAAGATTCTGTTCCTGGAGCCAAACTCAGGGGATGGGCACAGCAGCGCCCAGTTTACCTCAGATTCTTCAGTACTTAACTGAGATGCTTCACAAGGGCCTTTCCTTTTCCTCCATCAAAATTCATGCCTCAGCCATTTCAGCTCATTACAATACAAAACCACCCCTCTTCTCTCATCCATTGCTGAAGCAGTTCCTCAGAGGGGCCAAAAACTTAAGGCCACCCAGGAGAGCCCCTACTCCAGCCTGGGATCTTAACTTTGTACTGGAAAAGCTCACTTTACCTCCCTTTGAGCCAGCTGCAAATGCAGAGTTGAAATTCCTTTCTTGGAAAACAGCCTTCCTTCTAGCCATCATTTCAGCAAGAAGGGTGTCTGAATTACAGGCTCTCATGGCAGTGGAGCCTTACATCATCTTTCATGCAGACAGGTTGTCCCTCAGGACCAATCCCTCCTTCATGCCCAAGGTGGTATCCAGTGTGGCCCTTAATCAGTCCATTGATTTGCCAACCTTCTTTTCTACTCAACAGAAGAAAGGGGAACAAATACTGTACTCCTTGGACATGCACAGACAATTTAAATTTTACATGGACAGGACTAAACCTCTCAGGAAATCTGAACAGCTGCTGGTTGCATTTGCTGCAGGGGCAGAGGGGAAGGCCATTTCAAAGCAAACCATCTCTAAGTGGATAGGCCATTGCATTAATTTCTGCTATAAGCATCATGGAAAACCTACCCCACAGGGGATAAGACCACATTCAACCGGGGCTGAATCTACCTATGCAGCCTTTTTCAGAGGTGTCCCTACCAGGGACATCCTAGAAGCTGCTACCTGGAGTTCTGTACATACCTTCACCAAGCATTACCACTTGCCAATTTTTTCTAAATCCAGAGCTGGATTTGCCACGGCAGTCTTGCAGGGCCTTATAGCTGGTCATAATGCTATCTAATTACCTCCTCCTCCCGTCCTTAGCTTTGGGAATCTACACAAATGTGATGACTGCAACAGTGAAACACGAAGAACATAGTACAGTTGTATACACAACATAAATGTAGATGTTCGAGTGTATTCACTGTTGCAGCCCTTGATGTTCATCGTGTTTCACTGTTGCAGTCATTACTCTTGGGTTATCCTGCTGACAGGGCTACCCGCAGTCAGCCAGAATTCCAAAGTCTAGGTCCGGCGTTGGCTGTTGTCGCTTCCTCCCTGATGTCAGTGCGCCAGGGGTATAAAAGATGCAGCCGACGCAATTTTCTTCAGTCATTTTTGCCGCGCGGTGCCCGAAGCAAAAGCAGTTCGCAAGTGCCGGTCGGCCTACTCCTAAGATTTTCAAAATCTAATTTCAGAACCGAAGTCTTCAATAAAGCTAAGTACCCCGTTGGGGAAACTTTTTCTTGCTCCAGACCGGTGTCAGTAAAAGTTAACAATTGTATTTCTTGTGGGAAGCAAATACCTCATAAGGATTCTCATTCTTATACTGTATTCCTTGCCTAGGCCCTAACCACGACGTCACTAGTCGGTTTTGTGCTAGATTCAACAAACGCACTATTAAGCGTTGGTTTGAATTTGCTTTACATTACTTTGGCCAAAAGTTTAACTACATAATGCAGTCGGATCAACCGACGACCGGAATTCATAAAAAACGCAAAGACAAGGAAAAGGACAGGCATCCGAGGTCCAAAACCGACGATGAAGCCTCTTCTAGGCCAGTCGCTGGTTCGCCGGTTCTCAGTGAGGCGCTTTTGCAGCCCCTGACACCCGCTACCTCAGAGCCACAGGCCGTATCCGAATCCCACGTGGAGACACCTAGGCCTCTGGAAACTCAAGGTATTGGGCCTGAGGGGAAACTATTCCCTCAGATGGGTCCGGAGCCACTGAGCAGGCATCGGCTTCTGAGGGTGTTTTCAGACCTTCACAGCTTACTATCAAGTCCACTACAGCAGCCAAGGCAAAGTCAAAAACACCATTAAAAACAAGGAAACAAGTACAGCATTCTCCTGGACAGTCATCTATGCCAAAGAAACAGATGCTTAAAATGGCTGAGGACATAATTACTTTGATCAGGAGTTCCCAACCCCCTCCTGATAAAAGGCCTAGGCAAGACACTGATTATGACTCTTCTGACCAGGTTTCTATTTCCTCTGATTCCTCATCAGATCAAGGATATTCTCTCCCTCTCTATGAGGACTCTGATGCAGAAGAATCTTTACCTTCAGCCTCTCCGCCTGAGGATTATTCTTTTGGGGAAACCTTGAACACCATGAGGGAGCATTTCCATTGGGAAAGCCAGGATTACTCAGAATCCAAGAAAAGACTCGGAGATTTTCTTTTATTGCCTCAGCACAGGCCCCTGGATATTCCCCCTGTGCTTGATATGGTTGATGATGTTTTCTCTGAATCCAGTCTGTCTCCTGATTCTTTATCCCCTGCACCAGTCAAGCCTGACAGACTGCAGGGTCCCAGACTCTCATAAATTTCTTTACAAAAACCCTGCTGCTGATCCAGAAGCAATTTCTCAGGGTCCCAAAGGGGTTAAGGCTTCCACTGCAAACAATCCTGTTCCCTCTGATAGGGATTCTAGAGCTCTGGATAGATGGGGGAAAAAAGTTTACACTTCTGCTACTTTAGCTGTAAGGGCTTTAAACTGCCAGTTTCACATGCTTAAATATCAACAGTACCTCATGTCTTTGTTAAAACAGAAAATGCTTTTAAACTCAGAATGTCCTGACAGTAAGGAAATGCAGGATTTATTGCATGCAGCTGAACAAGTTGGAAAGCATACTATGCAATATGGTTTTGATTCATTAGAGGCTTCTTGTAGAGCAGCAGTTACAGGCTCTGTCATTCAAAGGCATGCTTGGTTGAAAGAACAAAGTTTACCTGAACATGTTAAAGTAAAACTTTTGGATGCTCCACTACAGCGTGAAACTTTGGTGTTAAGGCAGAAGAGGTATTAAAGAAAATGGAGGATAAAGCAAAATCAATGCAGACAGTAAAGGATTTCTTACAGGTTCAACCACCTAGGCTTAGTAGAAACTGGCCTTCAAAAAATTGGTCCTTTCCGGTGTCAGACAGGCCACAAAGAGGTAGATACAGATGCCCAAGAGGCAGATCTCAGCCCCAAGTCTCCTACAGACCTAAGCAATGGGGTGCTTCAGCCCCCAAAGGAGGAGAAGACAAATCACAACCTTTTAGGAAACCGTCTCAATGACTTTCCTCTACAAATGCCAAGCACTTACCTTTTGGCAGCACCCTTAGGGGGAAAGCTAGCACTTTTCTCACAAAATTGGCACATGATCACCCAGGACAAATGGGTACTGAATATTGTTTCTCAGGGTTACAGGTTCCACTTTCACACCCTTCCAAAAACAAAAGGTATGCCAGACCTGCCACAAAACCAATGGGCAGAGGCACAAAAGCAAATTACTGCTCTCATGAACATTAAAACTATTCAAAGAGTACCACAGCAAGAATAGGGACAAGGATTTTACTCGACTTTTCCTGGTACCCAGAAAGGACAAAGCCTGGAGACCAATACTGGACCTGTCAATCCTAAATACTTTCCTGGATGTTCCAAAATTCAAAATGTTAACACTGCAGCAGCTTCTACCCATGCTGGGCAAGGAGGGTTGGCTAGTTACATTGGCCCTCAAGGAGGCACACCTGCATGTCCCAATCAGACAATCTTGCAGAAGATACCTCAGATTCATAGCTGGCTCAATGCATTACCAATTCTCTGCACTGCCCTTTGGCTTATCTACTGCGCTCAGGGTCTTCACAAAATGCCTGGCACCAGTAATTGCATTTTGCAGACAAAAAGGAATTCAAATATACCCATACTTGGACGACTGCATCATTCAAGCAGAGAGAGCAAGGACATTCTACTAAAGTATCTGGCGAAAAGATTACTAATTTGCCTAGGGTACACAGTAAATGAAAATAAATCAAAACTAGTGCCCTCTCAAGAGATAATATTCCTGGGTGCAAGCTTAAATACAACTGCCCAGATGGCTTATCTCACGCCAGACAAGCAAAGGCAACTGACTCATTACTTTCAAATGATGGCAAAAAGACCCAGCTCCCTGCAAGCAAAATTCTGCAGACCCTGGACTTCATGGCATCCTGCATTCTACTAATTTCATATGCAAGACTGCATATGAGGAAACTACAATGGTATCTAAAAAGTGTTTGGACTCAACATTGCCACAGCCTGGAAACACTAATAACGTTAATTCCCTGCCTGCAACAGGAGTTTCGATGGTGGGCTCTGGCCTGTCACCACAACAAGATACAGCCTTTCACCTTACCCACAGCCAGGCAGACAATAACAACAGATGCATCGGATTATGCCTGGGGGGCACACATGGTAGGAAAATGTATTCAGGGCACGTGGCCCAAGGAGCAAATGCATCTTCACATCAATCAAAAAGAGATGCTAGCTGTACAGAATGCCCTGACAGCCTTCAAGGATCTACTACATCCAGGACAACTATCACTAAAGATGGACAATACCACAGTTATGTGGTACATAAACAAACAAGGGGGCACACATTCCTACCCCCTCTGCAAGCAAGCCATGACTTTGTGGAACACAGCACAGACCTATCAATTACATCTGCAGGCACAATTCCTGCCAGGAACGAAAAATACACTGGCAGATGAACTAAGCAGAAATCTCATGGATCCTCACGAATGGAAACTAAATCCACAGGTATTCAGCATGATAACAAGGAAATGGGGATGCCCAGACATGGATCTTTTTGCCTCCCCTCACAACTGCCAAGTACAGAAATTCTGCACAAGAACTTACCACTCACAAGCATGGAAAGTGGATGCTGTATCATTCAGCTGGAAAGCCCTGACAGTCTATGCATTTCCTCCCCTGCCTCTTCTTCCCAGGGTGCTCCTAAAAGTCAGACAAGTGTGGCCAAAAATGATCCTGATTGCCCCAGACTGGACACGCCAGCACTGGTACCCAATCCTAAAGAGCTTATCTCAAGGCCCAGCCTGGCCTTTACCTCAAATTCCTCATCTTCTTACTCAACAAAACAATCAGATTCTGCACAGTCAACTCAGAACCTTAAATCTGGCTGCATGGCAGATAATATAGCCACTCAGACCACACTTCTCTCTAAAGCTGTTATGGATGTCATTTTAGAAGCCAGGAGGCCCAGCACTAGGAAATCTTATGCAGAAAAATGGAAGAGATTCTGTGCTTGGAACCAGGCACAAGGACTCAAACCACTTGTTCCAAATATACCTCAGATTTTACAATACCTAACTGAGATTTATTTATTTTATTTTATTTATTTTATTTTTTTTGTTGTTAACCGGCTAGTCCTGGATATAAGTCCATTTTTTTCAGTGTGGAGAGAGAGAGAAAAAAAACTCTTTATCTACAAAAAAAATAAAAAACTTTAGATACAAAATGGTTGTTTAAAAAAAAAAAAGTAAAACAAAACAAAAAACAAAAAAAAGTGTAAAAGACAGTAAGAAAGAACAAAAAAAGGGGGAAAAGAGAGACAAGGAAGTGGTTAAAGTACAGATATGAGAGGAGAAAGAAGAAGAAGAGAAAGGAGAGATTTGTCCAGGGTGTAGTAAGAGAAAGAGAAGAACAGGTTTTTATTTAAATATTTATTTAAGGTAGTCCTAAAAAGTATAAAAGTAAGGAAAGAGATAATAGGAGAAGGAGTAGAATTAGTAATGGATGTATATGGGAGATGGATAGGAAGTCAAATGGGAGTGATGCAAGAGCAAAGCCAGTGGCCAGAAAGGAAGAGTTTCAGTTTGGTCTTAAATTGTGTAGTGGAAGTCTGTGGAGTGTAGTCTGTATAAGGTCTGTAGGAAGTTGGTTCAGCAGATTCCACCAACAGTTGGAAAAATAGAATCTCCTGCTGTATTCTTTGATTCTTTGATATTTTAATTTTAATTTATTTGGAAGAAGGGAAGAAGGTAAGTTGTGTTTTATTGTTTGTAGGGGATGGGTATGTTTTCAGGGTATTTAAGGGCTGTAGGTAAGGGGCTTGTGGGGTAATTGTACATGATTAGGCTGGAATTAGATGGGGTAATTCCAGCCATCCTAGGTTGGAGAGGTTCGAACTGGTATGTTGTTGTAGGTTAGTGTTGTGGTCTAGCAATGTTGTTGTTTGTTTATTGTGTTGTAATTATATATAGTTATAGATAGATAAGTATAGATAGGGGAGGGTATAAGTAAGGTGGGTGGTGAGAGATCTTTGCTATGTGGGTGCTAGCTTCGTCTAGCTATGGTATTAACTAGCTTGTGATTTAGAAGGCTTTCTATTTCTATTATGTTTGCTGGAATGCTTGTGAAGTTTGTTGTTTAAATGGTTTTAGTAGGGGTTGTTTGGTCAGGTGATATTGTGGTTGGTGGTGATATAAGATATGTGTTGGTAGAATGTATTGAAGTGAATTTAGAGGGGGAGAGAGAAGACAGTGATTCTTAAGGTAAAGAGAGAGTTAGTTTGGTTTTTAGAGAGAGTGTAGTTAAGAGATGTCTTAGAAGACCAATGTCTTTTGGGTAAGGGTAAGGTAGCATAATGAATGTCGGTGTGGTGCAGAGCAAATGATGAAAATATGGTGTCAAGACACGTGGCAAGATACAACCTATAATAGTGGCAAGATACAAAAATCATTGAGAGGACTGAAAAAAAAAACCCCCTAGAGGATGGCTTGGGGAGGAGACCTAAAATGGGGGAGGAGAAGTGAGATTGTTTGTTCATAGAACAGCTTGTCTCCCCTATTTTTTGAAGCATAGAAGGAAAGAAAGTAAGGGTTTATCAAGAAAAATCAAGATTTTGTCGATGAAGAAAGGATTCAGAGGATCTACCATATGGGTTGCTGAACATGTCTACAAGAATGATGATATTTGAGTAGTGGTACTATGGTATGACCAAATAATGGGTTGGAAAAGACTGTAATTGTGTAGTGGAGGTATGATAGTAATGGTTGACATGAAGTTGTTAGATTAGAGATTTAAGGGAGATACTGGACAAAGGCGTATCCTTCTCATCAATTAAGATCCATGCCTCTGCCATTTCAGCTCATTACAATACGGAACCTCCTATTTTCTCTCATCCACTACTGAAAAAGTACCTCAGAAGGGCAAAAAAACATAAGACCCCCAAGGAGAGCACCAATACCTACTTGGGACCTCAATTTTGATTTAGAAAAACTCACACTGCCTCCTTTTGAGCCAGCCAATACAGCTGATATAAAATTCTTATCATGGAAAACTGCTCTGCTCCTAGCAATAACTTCAGCAAGAAGAGTCTCAGAGTTACAGGCATTAATGGCAGTGGAACCTTTCATTATTTTTCATCAGGACAGGGTTTCTCTAAGGACAATATGAAACAACAAAGCCAGTACACAAGTATGGTTCTATATGTATTCTCTAGCGCCTCGGCCACAGTAAGCCTTCAAGGTGTAACACATAACACAGACAAAAAAGTTTATATAGCATCAGCTACTAACATCAATCAAACAATTAAACAAATCATTAAAATTAATTAAAGTGCATTTCAAACAAAATTAAAATGCATTCCAGGCAGAATTAAATAATACTTCTCCAACAGCAATCTGTATTCAAACCCCTAGGAATTAGGGTTTCATACTTCAAAATAAAAATAGTTTCTTTCTTTAAAAGTGCATTTTTAATCAGATTATCATTTAATTCACTTATAAAAACCTGTTCTAAAATGGTTGCTGTTAAACTATCACATTTTCCCTCATGACATTCATAAACATGCTGAGCTAAAGGGCTCTCTATTTTTTTTTACCATAATATCCCTCAGATGTTCCAATAATCTCACCTTGAACATTCTCTTCGCTTGACCAATGTAAAATTTATTACAACCACATCTGATGGCATATATCACTCTCTCAGTTCTACAGCTATACTGGCCATTTGGTCTAAAATCAATATTATTTATTTAGGGGGAAAAATTAATTACATAAGGGCAACCACTCCATTTTCCACATGATAACATCCCTCTCATAGCAATATGGTAGTGCAATTTCTCATCAGGTTTATAAAATCTAGTATGCACTACCATATCCTTAACATTTCTACCCCTCTTATAAGAGAACATTAACTTTTTCTCAATTAAATTTTTCAATTCAAAATAATGTTTTAAAAAGTCCCAAAAAAGTAAAATACATTTTTTAATATTCTCACTACAAATATAAGTGGAAACCATAAATATCTTTTCCACATCTTTGTAATTCTTAATATCATTCCTACATTTATTTTTACATAATGGCCCTCTATTATACCTATTACTAAATATCTTATTGATACCTAAATCAATCAATTTAATATCATATTGTCTTTTTTCAAACATATTCCTAGTGCATAATATTTCATTCATAAATATATTATCATCATTACATAACCGAGAAATTCTCAAGAATTCACCATACGGTAAAGCTTCAATAGTATGTTTAGGGTGTCAACTAGTGGCCCATCAAAAATTCATTCGGCAAGTCAAATTTTCTATGAATACTAGTGATAATATGTTGTCCTGCAATACCCTGTAAATTAATATCTAAAAAAGAGACTGTTGATCCACATTGTATTCCATCAAAACATATATTAAACCTATTTATTTGAATATCCTGTATAAAATCATTCACTAAATGCTTGCCCCTTCACATAAAAAAATTAAATCATCAATAAATCTAAAATAAAATTTTACATAATTATTAACAAAACAATTGCTATAAATACATTCTTGTTTAACTAATCCCATAAAAATATTAGCATACATTGGTGCAAAGGGCGCACCCATTGCTGTACCTTGAATCTGATGAAAAATTTCATTATCAAAATAAAAATAATTATTTTCCAAACAAAACTTCACTAAATCTAAAATATAATGTGTTGACGGATAATCTCCCATCTGTTTATATACTGCCTCAATTCCAAATACATGTTTGATATTGGTATAAAGACTCTTAACATCTAGTGTCAACCAGTACATATTATCTTCTCATATTACATTTTTTATTTTATTAAGAAAGTCAAAAGAATCTTGTATATAAGATGGGAGTTTCTGAGCTTCCTTTAACAACACTTGATGCAAAATAACTCCCAAATTATGTAGAAAATATCTACTGGCCGAAACTATAGGTCTACCCGGAGGATTTCCAATATTTTTATGAATCTTGGGTAGGCAATAAAAATAAGCTGGCCCAGAATCTTCCACATTTAATTTGTTCTTAACATCAGCTTCTAACCAATATCCCAATCTCAAACCTCTCTGTATTAAGCATGTATACTTATTTTTGGCCTGTTTAACAACATCTTCTGAAACTACACAATATACTGTATCATCACTCAATAAATCTAAACACATTTTATAATATTGTGTGTAATGCATAATTATTATTTTATTCCCTTTATCAGATGGTTTAACAATTAATTCCTTCTGTTTAGAAGTAAGTATATTTTGTTAATATTTTAATATTTGTGGCAAAGCAAATATGGTGTAAACTATTGCCCCATTTTTATGATTGTTTTAACACGAAGTAAAGTCATGGCATACACACAACAATTTCAGAGTGTATAGCTGATTTTAGATATGTTTTGTTAGTGTTGCCAAGGTTTTAAAAAATATTTCCGTTTATTTCACTTGGCTTCACTTTAACCTGATACAGGTGCCATCAATTTTTTACCATGGGAAAATTTGAGCATGTGATTAATTAACAAATGCTATTTAAATGGTTTGTTTTCACTCACATTTTATTCTGACTTGATAAAGCCTGGAATAGTCCAGGCGAAAGCGCTTGTCTCAATCTCTGCTCAAGAGTTGCTTTGTTTTTGTGAATAAAGATTTGTTTTTTACCTTTTATACCACTGGAATTATTGGAATTATTGTCTCTACTGGTGGATCTGGGACTTTGTTCTACAGAAGTAGTTCTTAAAAAGATGGAAGAAAAAGATAAATCTATGCAAACCGTCAAAGATTTCTTACAGGTGCAGCCACCTAGATTCAGTAGGCATTGGCCTTCAAAA
Organism: Protopterus annectens; assembly: GCF_019279795.1. NCBI lineage: Eukaryota > Metazoa > Chordata > Ceratodontiformes > Protopteridae > Protopterus > Protopterus annectens. The sequence continues at coordinate 775,800,784 of NC_056729.1, forward strand.
AACTGGTCCTTTCCAGTCCCTCTCAGGCCTTCACAGTCCAAACCCAGGGGGAAAAAGACCACCAAGACTACAGTCTCAGGGTATGCAGAGATCTGAATAATGGAGTGTTTCCACCTCAAAACCAGGGAGTGGTAAGCCACCCCCTTATGGAAAAAGTTCACAATGACTTCCCAATTATCCTTCCCAGCCATGCCCAAGTACTTGTGCCCCTAGGCAGAAAACTTGCCCTTCATGCAAAAAACTGAATGTCCATTACTCAGGACCGATGGGTTCCAAACATTGTATCCCAGGTATACAGATTCTACTTCCACTCGCTACCAACCCCAAGCTGGTTGCCAGACCTTCCTCCAAACCAGTGGGCAGAGGCTCAAAAGCAAGTACTTTCCTTTCTCCGTATCAGGGCTATTCAACTTGTCCCAGTAGAACAAAGGGGACAGGGTTTCTACTCCAGACTGTTCCTGGTGCCCAGAAAAGAGAGCTCATGGCGCCCTATCCTGGATCTATCGATTCTCAACAACTTTCTGGTGGTCCCAGATTCAAAATGCTTACACTGCAGCAGCTTCTTCCTATGCTAGCCAAGGCTGCCTGTTTAGTCACCCTAGACCTAAAAGAAACTTATCTGCACATCCCCATAAGGGAGTCTTGCAGGAAATATCTACATTTCAGGGTAGGCTCTTTGCACTATCAGTTCTCTGCACTTCCATTTGGCTTATCTACTCCGCCCAGAGTATTCACAAAATGCCTGACTCCAGCCATTGCATACTGCAGGCAGAGAAATATTCAAATCTACCCATACTTGGACGATTGCCTGATTCAGGTGGACAGTCAAGAATTGCTACTTCAGCACCTGGCATTTGTAAAAAGACTTCTAACTTCACTGGGATACACCATCAATGAAAAGAAATCACAACTGGTGCCCAGCCAACAAATTTTATTTCTGGGAACAAGCTTGAACACAACTTCCCAGATGGCATTCCTCACTTCAGAAAAGCAGGTCCATTTGACAAACTATTTCAAACTAATGGCCACCAAAACCCAGCTATCTGCAAGGAAAATACAAGCCCTAGGGTTTATGGCTTCATGCATTCTGCTAATTCCATATGCAAGACTGCATATGAGGAAGCTTCAGTGGTACTTAAAAAGTCTCTGGTGTCAACATTCTCAGGACCTGGAAACAATGATTCATATCATACCTTGTCTAAGGACAGAGTTCCTTTGGTGGCAAAAGCATGCAACCATAACAAGGGACGTCCTTTCACTCAAGCCCTCGCCGCCCAAACCCTGACAACAGACACATCAGACTATGCATGGGGGGCTCACATGGCAGGCAAATGCACTCAAAGCAAATGGAGCCCAGAACAAATTCCCCTGCATATCAATCAAAAAGAGATGCTAGCTGTAAAGAATGCTCTGACAGTCTTCAAATACCTTATCCTTCCAGGACAGCTTGGGGGTTGGCAGGGTGGCCTAATGGTTAAGGTGTTTGCCTTACAAACACAAGGTACAGGGTTTGAATCTCACAGGGTATAATTGGCTAGGCTTAAAATGGCTCACAAGGGCAGTTAGTCTAGTTTGACTCTATGAACCTGATAAAGACAGACAACACCACAGTTATGTGGTACATAGCAGGGTGGAACTCATTCTTACCCACTGTGCAAGTTAGCCATGGCTCTGTGGAACACAGCCCTGAGCAACCAAGTGCCACCTACAAGCTCAATTCCTGCCAGGCAAGCAAAATTCACTGGCAGATGACTTAAGCAGAAATCTACTGGACTCTCATGAGTGGAAACTGGAACCCAACTCATTCAAACTTCTAACCCAGATGGGGAACACTGGAAGTGGACCTTTTTGCCTCCCCCCAAAACCACCAATTGAACAAATTTTGCAACAGGAACCCCCACAGCAGAGCCTGGAAGATGGACACCCTATCCTTTACATGGGAAAACCCTCTTAGTTTATGCCTTTCCTCCTCTGCCTCCCCTCTCATAAGTACTACTCAAGATCAAACAGGACTGGCCAAGGGCAATCCTTATTGCACCAGACTGGCCACGCCAGCAGTGATACCTACTCCTACACAGTCTGACAGCAGTGTCACCCTGGCACCTACATCAGACACCTTCCCTGCTGTCTCAGCAGGAGGGACAGATTTTGCATCCACAGTTACAAATCCTAAACCGTGCAGCCTGGCTTAACCCCTGAATACACCACCAGCATCCCTCAGCAAACAGGTGCTGGACGTTATCCTTGAGGCCAGAAGGCCTAGTACTAGGAAATCCTATGCTGAAAAGTGGAAAAGGTATTGTTCTTGGAGTCAGTCTCAAGGAAAGGACACAGCTGTGCCCACCATACCTCAAATCCTTGATTACCTAGCAGAGCTGCTCCACAGAGGCCTATCCTTCTCATCCATTAAGATTCATGCCTCAGCCATCTCAGCTCATTATAGTACTGAGCCACCTCTCTTTTCTCACCCTCTCATCAAGCAGTTCCTGAGAGGAGCTAACAATTTAAGGCCCCCTAGGAGACCTCCCACCCCAGTCTGGGACCTTAACTCTGTACTGGAGAAGTTCACACTTCCCCTTTTGAACCTGCTGCTTTAGCAGAGTTAAAATTCCTCTCTTGGAAAACATCCTTACTTCTAGCTATTACTTCAGCAGGAAGAGTGTCTGAGTTACAGGCACTAATGGCGGTGGAGCCCTTCATTATTTTCCATGCTGACAGGGTTTCCCTCAGGACTAATCCTTCCTTTATGCCCAAGGTGATATCCACTGTGGCTTTAAACCAATACATCCATTTACCAACCTTTTCCCCTAATCCTCAGAATAAAGGGGAAAGGATCCTGCACTCCTTGGACGTGCATAGACAGCTCAGGTTCTACGTTAACAGGACTAAGCCTTTCAGAAAATCTGACCAGCTGTTTGTCAGCTTTGCTACAGGGGCAGAGGGCAAGTCCATTTCGAAGCAAACCATTTCCAAATGGATAGCACACTGCATCCATTTCTGCTACAGGCACCATGGAAAACCTACCCCTCTGGGGATCAGAACTCATTCCACTAGAGCTACTTCTACCTCTACAGCATTTCTCAGGGGAGTCCCTACCAGGGACATCCTGGAAGCGGCAACCTGGTGTTCTGTACACACATTCACCAAGCATTACCACTTACCTATATTTTCTAAATCCAGAGCTGGATTTGCTACAGCAGTCTTACAAGGCCTGCTAGCCAGCCCTAATACTTCTCGACTGTCTCCACCCTTCCTCAGCTTTGGGAATCAACCCAAGTGTGATGACTGCAACAGTGAAACACGAAGAACATAGTAGAGTTGTGTACACTTACCATAAATGTAGATGTTCGAGTGTATTCACTGTTGCAGTCCTGGTTTCCCTCCCTCCAGCCCCCCTGACTTTCTCTATCCTTTCTACCTATCCTCTTTATGGCCATCTTTTATGGCAGGGGTATTTTCTTTTTACTGGAGGTGTTCCACACCATGTAATAGCTTCCTATTTTGGGGACTCCTGACATCTGGGCTATGAAAAACTGATGTAACGGCATTGGCTGCATGTTTTATACCCCTGACGACCTGATGTCCTGGAAGAGGCAACAGCATCCGACACAGAAATCCCAAGACTCTGGTATTCAGGCCAACTGAGGGCTACCTGCAGGCAGATAACCCAAGTGTGATGACTGCAACCGTGAATACATTCGAACATCTACATTTATGGTAAGAGTACACAACTGTACTTTTCTGGTGTCAAACTGAAAGAGTTGTAATCAAGCTGCTGATCAGTATGCAGCCATCTTGTAAGTGTCGCCCTTCAGCTTTAATGCCTCTGTAAAGACCTGTAGATTTGTTCTTAAGGTTTTCTTCATTGCTTAAGTTACTTTGGTCACTTACTCACCATTTTATTATGTACTTGCCTATTTGTAGTCTGTACTGCACTGCTTTTAAGTTCCTTGTCTGCTGTTTATGACTTTGTATATCTTTGCCTTGAAGTCTGACTGCCATTTTTCTTACTTACATTCTGAGTGGTCCAGATCCTCCTGGAATTCACATGTGTGTTTTTTGTGGCATTTCTTCTGCATATTTTGGGTCATTTGGCAAGGGACAGAATTATTATTTTTCTAGGTTATAGATATGTTCACTAAAAAGGTCAGGGCCTACCACTGATTTCTTCTGAATTTCACATGCACCTTACTTCTAGGAACTTTTTGTGCGCTATAACCCTGCTGAAGTTCTCTCAACAACCAGATTTTTAGCTTAAAAAGTTACAAGTTTAGAAACAAGGGATGTGGAACAGATCATTGTAGTGTCTCTGCTGTTGTATGTTACTTTATGAAAATCTTTAATGTGCACTCTTAAGTCTTGCAGGAAGTTAAAGTAATGTAGTGTGAAGCTCATAAATGTGCTGACTAGACCGGCTTAAAGAATTTTATTTTTCTTACTATCTCATGCACCGTTTGGAGGGGAATCAAACCTCTCTTTCAACTATGCTAAGAAAAATAGACTTCCAGTGACGGGGTGGTAAGATGTGTTCCCTAATCACAGTACTTTGTTCTTTTTTTCAGCATAAATAAGTTGGAAGTAAATGTAGCTACTAGTGTAATTTTATGATATTAACATTCTTTTATTCCTGTTACTGGGGGGAAGGGAACTAAAAGTACTGAAAAGTAGAAATTCTGCCAAAGTAGCACAGGAAAAACAGGACTATAGACAACACTGGTGAATGATACTAAGGTGCTGTCATCTTATGATGTCCACCATGCATAGCTCTCAACCTCGTAGCACAAAAAATCTGGACAAAGCCAAAAATAATGGAGGTCAAAGCCTCACAAATAGGTACAAATGTTAAATACTGTTCTTATAAACTTAGAAAGTTGCCAGAGTAAAAGGTCTTGTGTTACCAATAATATAAAGTCTGAAACTCAAATGACTGTCATTATTTAGTGAATTCAAATCTCACTGATTTACCACAAGAATCACAAATTTAATGAACAGACCAAAAATATGAGACAAAAATGTGTCCATTCTGCGAAAATCTGTACAGTTGAGAAGTATGCTTCCAAGAAGCAATGCATTGTAGTATATTGGGTAAGGTACCCTAGAAAGAGTCGATGGTGACATTTGAAAGAGAACTAGAGAAAAGTACGCATAAAACTTGGGGAATTATACTGTCGAATCAAAAAAGAAAGAGGTGGGTTATGTTGGTGATATACATCCATTTGCTGGCAGCTTTGAGCATTTACACAAAAAAAGAGTAGTACACATATTCCCTGTCTGAGCCTGAAATGCTTAGAAAATCAAATGGATATGAAGATTGAAAAAGACAGAAGTATATTTGTGTCACTGGCTTTCCAGAGAATGAAGAAGGTAAGGATTAATCTGGCTTTTGTGAAACATAAATAGTTGTGCAACAGCACTATGTTATAGTTTGATAAAAGCTGAAAGGGCACATAGACTGTTCATTCTGAGCTTGGCTGTAAGTATGAAGCAGCTTATTTATACTTTGATTTGCTCTGAAACTTTCAAGAACTAAGCCAGATGTTTGTTTAAAGCAGTGGAAAATTTTGGAGAAGTATGTTTTTACAATGATTACTGTGTTGCTAGTCAGTGATGGAGACAAAAAATGTTTGATTTCTGTGAGACAGTATGTTGTTTACAGAACTTGAAATTTCATATGCTGTATCCATCTCTTTTCAGGCTTTGTTTTCCTAGTTGATTTAAGGCATGCTTGGACTCTCAGGAAATCCTAACTGCAGTTGGGGGACATACACCATTGCAAAATGTAGATAAAATGGCAATAGTGAGTGTTGTTGCAGTTGAAGTACGTATAGGGAAACAAGTGAAACTGAGAAGTCTACTTTGAATAAGTTAAAATGCTTTAGATATCTCTGAGCATGGCGAAACTTCCTTGTTTTAGACATTGTATGGTGCAGAGACAAAAAAGCAGCCTATGGTATGACAAAACAGGTTAGATGAAAGGTGAACTAGAGAGTACATTGGACATTACAGACAGTTTTTTAAAGGAGATGTTTATTTTGTGAGTTTGTATGTGAGGTGGCAACTGGACTATGTAAATGGCTTGCTTTCCTTAACCAGTGTGCTGTATTAATTTTTAGGTTGGAGGGGACAGGAAGGCAGAAAGAGTTTGTGTCTTTCTCTGGGGGTTTTGTAGCAAGCAAGGTGTGAGTTTGTAGTTTGCCATTTTGAATGTTATACAGTTTAAATTCATGGCATTAGTGAAGCAGTAAGTGTATAATGTACGTGAGATGCTAAACGCAATCAGCTGCAGTGGGAGGTTTCATCTGGGATAGTCAGATCACAAGAAGTGATGTCATGCTTCAAGTATCCCAACAACAATATTTGAGATATTAATTTAAGAACTCTGTGAGAGACAGAGACAGAGACTGTGCATTTTGTGTTTGTCTTTGACCTGACAACATCAGCTGGAAAACCCACTCACCACATCTGTCTTGCCTTGCTATGAGTAAGTCAGTCTAGGGTACAGTAATTCCTCTTAGATTCAGACAGGAATGTAACGAAGTATAGCTTAGATGTTTTCTGTATTTATCTGAGATTGTCCTGCAATGTTGTTTTAAGTATTTCCTGTGATTTTGAACTCTGAAATAACTGTGATTGTTTACCGAGTATTCTCTTGTTCTTTTATTGTTTACTATTAAATATATTTAAACCTTTCAATTGTGGCTGATCTGTCTAGAGATATTAAGCTCTTAGAGTACTTGCATATCTATTTGGTGACACTGTACATGAGTTGCAGAATCCTTTGTATAATACTATAGATAAAACTGAAATTCTCTGTGTAACAGCTAATTTAAGTATCTGATGAAGTAGGTTCACAAGTAGAATCTCTGTGATTATATGGCAGAACAAAGGAAATGTTTGCTCCAAAATTTCTTGGAATATTCTTATTTGCCAGTGAGGAAAAGGGGTAGTAGGGCCTCTTATCTACTAATTAGTATCAAAAGTTGATCTTTTTTTTGAGTGCTGTGATGTGTAAATATGTCGATTTAGTGAAATAAACATAAAGCACCGGATATAAAATGGTTGAGGTATTTAACTGTTTTTGATATTTCCTTTGAATGAAAATGAGCACTTGATCATTAAATTATTAATGTATTTTCAAAATAGGACGATAGTATACAACACCACGTAGGGCAATTGGTCTTTTTCCAGTTCATTATCAGTGGACACCCTTTCATATCACTGTTGTAGTATTCTTTACTAAAAGGATCCCTGCAACGAATAGCCCAACGTCTGTCCAGTATACCAAAGCCTTAGGTTTTTAAGGATATCATATTTCACAAGTATGCTCCTCACTCATGGAGTAGGACATAAAAGTGAAGTACAAACGTATATACCTCAGAAGTTTTACCACCAGTCCGAACGCCATCTTCAGTTATCGGAGTGACCACTCTTTCTTTTGTGCTGGTTACCAGACTGTTTTCAAATAAGTGTCCCGTCTGGGGTTTTCTGTTATCTTGTTTTTTCTTTGGTTGCCTGTTTATATATCATTCAGAAAGGGAAAAATATCAATGTGAGAAACAGATTCCCCATAAGGACCATCACAAGCAGTGTCTCTTTTGTGTGGGTGCTTCTCACAACCATACGTTGTGTTTGATTTGTCAAGCATTTGTCCCCAAGACCCTTCATAGTCATCTCTCCTCCCTGTTGATCTAACTAAAGAATCAGTGTCCTAAGTTGTTGAAGCAGGGTGCAATGACGGAATCATCCTGTCCCGTGGGTCAGCCATCTGCCAAGAAAAAGACCAAAACAGTCAGGTCGGATTCAGCTGCTGTACTGCCTCTCCCGGATGCTGTCTCAAGGCTGGTGAAACACCACAGGATTGTCTAGTTGTTCTGTTGAATTCCTCTGCCTTGACCGCTTAGGAGGCCAGCATGGATTCTGCTTCTTGCACATCCCCAGAGGCTCTGCAGAAGTTGGTTACAGATATTGAGGGAGGAATGTAGGCTGATCATATCTGAGGGATCTAAGGGTGCTCTGCAGATTGTTTTCCAGGAGGAGATTCCCACTACGTTGACTGAATGTTGGCAAGAGTTTGCACCTCCTAAGACCTTTAGGGCTGATTTTCCTTTGAAGAAGAAGCAGAAAACAAAACATATTTCACCTGCTCCCAAAGATCCCCAGTGTGAATATCAGGATTTTACGGAGGGGTTGTTTAATGCATGCATGGCCTTAAAGCCTCCCCAGGGAGTTTATTTTCCTGTCCCCCCTTGGTCCTCTACTCCTCTCAAGAGGCCTAGGAAGCAGGACTCTTCAGATGAGGAATTGAACTCCTCTCAGATTCCTTTTCTACTAGACTATAATTCTGAGAAGATGGGCTTCATTAGTGCAGGTTCTCCCTTTGAGGAAATTTCTTTTGTGGCTGCTATCTCTCGTATGATGAACGTCTTTAAGTGGGACTGTAATTGGGTTTCTGACATCCAGAAGAGGTATTATGAACTTCTCCAGATGGAGCCCCCCTCAGCCCTCTAATGTCCCTCCAGTCCAGGCAGCCCTCTTAGACACTTTTTCTGCAGCTTCTCAGGCTCCTGGCTCCCAGCCTCCTGCCTCTACAAAACCTGACAGGTTTTATAAGATGCCTGACGACCCTAAGTTTCTTTACAAATTGTTTTCTGCTGACCACTCTTTTGTGTCTTGTCTGTTTTGACAAATCTTCCAAACTATTGCCTTCTACTAAATTGCTTCCTTCTAACAAGGACAGTAGGGCCATGGATTGGCTGGGCAAAAAGGTATATACTGCTGCTAACCTGGCCTTTCAGGCTGTTAATTATCAGACCCATGTGACCAGTAATGTCTTAGCTTTTCTTTCTCATGCCTGTCTGGTTACTTCTGACCTTCCTGGTTCTGTGGGGAAGGTTTCAGCCCTGTCTTTGTTGGGCTCCTCTTCTCAAGTGGCTTGCTATTCTAGTAAATGTAGCTATGATACAGCTAATGCTTCTTGTAGAGCTGCTGCCTTTGGTTCTTTGTTAAGGCATTATTCTTGGCTTTTCCTCTAACCTTTACCTATGATATTAAGGCTAAATTGATGGATGCTCCTCCTGATAATAAGACTGTATTTGGTTCTGCAGCTGCTGAGCTTTTTAAGTCCCTGCAGGAGAAGGGCAAGGCCTTGCAGGAATTAAAACATATTTTTGTTTCCCCATTCCTGTATTTCAGAGGAGTTATCCTTCTAAGCCTGCCTTTGTACTTAGACAGTCTTGCCCTCCTACCAAAGGTAAAAAGTGTTCTAGACAGGCTCATCCTGCTAAGTCTACTCAGACTCCTATTACTCAGAAGCCTCCTTTTCCAGACAAACCAGGGTCTGTCTGACTATCTTCTTCCTTTTATCATAGACTAGGTTAATTTGTCTCTTTGTCTTTCCCTGTCACTTCTCAATTGGTTATAGCTCACTCAGGATTCTTGGGTTTTGTCCATCATCCATCAGGAATATTTCATGGTGTGGAAATCCTTTCCTCCTTTTCTAGGCATTCCTAAACCTCATCAGGAACCGCTGCCCTTTTTTTCTGGATGCACTTCAGGGCCTTTTGTCTCAAGGCATCATCCAAGCTGTTTCTGCACCTCAAAGGGGAAAGGGGTTTATTCCGGGATGTTTTTGGTTCCCAAGAAAGAAAGCATCTGGAGTCCTATTCTCAATCTTTCCCAGCACAACACATTTCTGAAGATTGCTTTTTTTCGTATGCTGTCCCTTCAGACCCTGTTTCCTTTTCTCCCTCCTCAGGCTTTCCTGATGTCTGTAGACTTCAAGGATGCCTATCTTCACATCCCTATTCATTCCAGTTTCAGGAAATGTTTACATTTTTCTGTTTCTTCCTTGCGTTTTCAGTTCTCTGCTTTGTCCTTTGGCCTTTCTACTGCACCAAGGGTCTTCACCATATGTTTCACTCCTGTAATTGTCTTTTGCAGGATGAGGGGGATGTGATGCCCCTGCACTGGCCCAGTAATCAAGGAGCCTCAATCCTCACCACTGGCAACAGTGAGGGATGTACACAATGGGAGGATGACAAGTACACACAACAGTAAAGTGTAATTTCCATTAAGAGCACACAGAAAACACAGTCATTCAGGGGCTGGTTTCTCCCTCTTTATCCAGATCCCCAGTAAGACTCCCCACTGGCACAGCTATAGAGTTGAGTCTTTAGTAAGGGTTCCAAGCCAAGTCCTCCCAACACTCTCTCTGTCCAACCAGTGCTATGTGTCCATGCCCAAATAGCTGACACACACACACACACACACACACACACACACACACACACACACACACACACACACACACACACACACACTCTTTGAGATTTGATTTATACACAAACACACACCTGGGAAAGGCTGGCTCAGGTTTACTAGCTATGTCCCCTTCTGCCCAAACCATAAGGTAGTTATCACTGCCACCAGAACCCCTTCTTATCAGCTACTTAAAGGCTGTTACAAAGGGTGACCAATCCGGCTGTATAATGTCACTATTATCCAAATGGTAAGTGTGACCAAGAGCAAGGCTGTTTAGGAGTGGTCTGTACAGTGTCACCAAATACATATGCCAGTACGCTAAGAGCTTAAATATCTCTAAACAAACCACCCACAAAGATGGGTTTAACTATATTTAATAATAAATAATAAAAGAACAAGACAATATTCAATCGACACAGTAACTACAGAGTTCAGAATCACAGGAAATATTTTAAAACAACATTGCAGGACATTGTCAAATAAATACAGAAAACATCTAAACTAATCTTTACTATATTCCTATCTATATCTAAAAGATACTGTCCACTAAATCTTACTTACAGACAACACGCAAATGTAGTGCTGATGATGAATGGATGTTTCTAGGTCCAAGACAAGATCCATAATGCCCATAATCTCTCTCTGAGAAAGTTCTTAAATTACTATCAAACATTACTGCTGGGTCAGTTTGGATGACATCACTCTTTGTCACCTGCCTTCAGTTCCCAGGCTAACAGAAACTAACATCTCTGTGTTAAAAATACATAGCTCTCAGATGTTTGAAGAACTTGGAAGTCATAAAACAGTAACACATTTTTACATTTGAAAAATAGGAATTATTTATGTTTCAAGATAATAGAAAAAACCTCTATCTCTAGGCATTGTGTCTGCTGGTGAACTGAATTGAGAGGTAACACCATCATAAAACACTTTAATTTCAACTTATTGTCTTGACATTTTGCAAGTTAACTGTGTATGTTCCAGCTTCTACTTTTAAAACATACATTTGCACAGGTATATAGTTTACATACATGTCTGTTCTTTTCCGGTAGGGTATGCTGTGGTTACAGTTTAGCTCAGTACTTTACACACACTTCTGTGTAAATGATATCAGTATTCACAAATGACATAGAATTATTTACAAAATTCCAGGTAGCTGGCCTGGCAGTGTCATGGAATACAAATATTTCCTTACCTGGACGACCTGCTCATTCAGGCTTCTTCCCCATAGGCCTTGAGTCAGCACCTCCACTATGCTATTTGCCTCTTGCAAAGCCTAGGGTTTACGATAAATTTCCAGAAATCCTTCCAGACTCCTCCTCAGGATAATGTTTTTCTTGGTTGCAGACTCCAGACCATTCTTATGCGGGCTTTCCTGCCACCACCAAAGGCTCTGGCTCTAATTGCCTTTTTTCAGTCCCTTCCTCCTCAGGTTTCAGTTACTGCCAGGGAATTTGTAAGTGCTCAGAGTTACATGACTTCTACCATCCCTATTCTTCCTCTGGCCAGGCTTCATATGAGGAAGCTATAGTGGTTCCTAAAGTCAGTTTGGCTTCAAAATTGTCATCCTTTCGACTTACTAATTCCACTCCTTCCATTCCTCAAACTAGAGCTTCAGTTGTGGATTCTTTAGTGGTCTGTCAGCCCAGGGCTTCCTTGTAGCCCCTAATCCTCTCTCAAGAACCTTTTTTTTTTTCAAATGCCAAGTTCAAGGTCTTTGGCCCCTTCATCAGAAGGTGGCTCGTAGCAACATTAAGGAGATCCTGATCAGGCCTTCCCTAGTCTTTCTTCCAGGGCCTCTCAAAATCTTTACAGACAATACCACAGTGATGTGGTACATCAACAGGCAAGGGAAGACATGGTCTTACCTCCTGTGCAGACTAGCTCTTCAGGTTTGGGATTTGACTGTCCAGTATCAGGGGACTCTTCAGGCTGTTTATATTTTTTAAGAACAGAACATTGTGGCAGACTGTCTGAGCAAGTCCATAACACATACTCATGAGTGGATGCTTCACAGAGATGTGCTTCTGGACATTATCCACCAGTGGGTGCTCCTCAGGTAGATCTTTTTGCTTCCCCTCTGAACAGACAACTTCCTCTCTTTTGCACAAGAGTCTCAAGTCCTCTGGTATGGAAGGTGGATACACTTTCTTTTTCTTGGAAGAGAATGTTTATCTACTCCTTCCCTCTCCTTCCTCTCATACTGAGGGTCCTGCTGAAGATAGAAAAAGACTCCTCCAAACTCTTGTTGGCGTCTCCCTTTTGGCCCAGACAGCATTGGTTCTCTCTTCTGCATCTAGCCAAAGGCAGTTACCACAAGTTACCTCACAGGGTGGACCTCCTCACACAAGACAGGGGGTCCCTCATCCATCCTCACTTGTCCGCTGTTTAACTGACATGGTAGGTGGTAGGGTTTTGATCCCTTTTATGCACCTTTTTTCCAAGGAAGTGCTTTGGATTCTGCAGGAGGCCAGGAAACCTACTACAAGGAATTTTTATTTGTCCAAATGGAGGAGATGTTCTGTCTGGTGCCATGCTCATAACCAGGATCCATTTTCTGTGGAGATTCCACTAATTCTCTTTTTTTGTGCAAATTGCTCCATGCTGGGTTGGCATACTCTTCAGTTAAATCTCACCTTTCAGCTATTTCTGCTTGTCTGCCTGTGACTCCTCCTTTGGCCTCTATGTTTTAGGTCAAACAGTTTCTTAAGGGTGTCCTTCATATTAGGCCTCCCAGAAAGCCTATTCCTCCTATCTGAGATCTTAATTTTGTTCTTGAAAAATTGACTCAGGCTTGCCTTCAGAATTAGTAAGTTGTTAATAGTTAAGTCACTTAACTGTTCTCAGTTAAACTGCTGTGTGGCTGATTATTTCACAGTTTATAAAGTTTGTAAATAGTTTTTTCTAAGTTTGCTCTGTGTTATTATGCTGTTGGGGGTCATATATGGAAGAAGTTTTAAGCTGTTTATAAACTATTTAAGACATTGAAACATTGCCTGGTTGAGGGTGCCTGTAAATTTGTAAGCATGTTTTATTAGTGGCATTAAGGTTGACTGTGGAGTAAGGTAGATGAGTTTTGTTTCTTGGACTGTAAATGGACTTGCCTTCCCATTTACTAGGGGCATGGTTGTCTGTTATTTAAGGAAACTTGATTTCTGGCTTATTGTCCTGCAAGAAACTCCATTCAATGAGCGCAAGCATGATGTACTAGTAAAAAGATATTGGTCATAGGCAGTGATATCCACCCTGCAGCCTTGAAACCCCAGAGGATTGGTACTGTTGATCTGCAAAGGATGCCCTAAGACTTGAAACAGTCATTAGTAGATACTTAAACTTGTTTTGTTGAAATGAAAGGTTACTTATATGCAGCTTAATGTAGATTTATCCTTGGGTACAACACATCTGTTGTCTCAACAGATGATGATGAAAATGATGGCTTTTCAGGAAGGTTAAGCAGTTTTATACAACCTGGACTGTGCCTAAAATTGGTCAAATGCTGATCAGTGCCATACCCTGGTAAAAAAAAAAAACTTTAAGCAAATACATAAATGCAGGGGATTGTAACCTGGTAACAGTACCTTTAGAAATTAGATGAGTCCCTTGAGCATTTCATGCCCCCATTTAGGTTGATGTACATCTACTTTTGTTAAGATGCTGGGGCTAACTGCAGTTTATGATATTAAAGCTGGGAAGACTCAGTACACTTTTTATTCTAATTGGTGTCAGTCATGATTGAAAATCAGAAAGGTGTATTCCTTCTGGGTATGTTTATTTTGTGAGTGCGGTAAAGCTGTATTTTGTAGGAATATCAGATCATGTGCTAAGTTCTGTGAGTTTTCTGACATTTTACCTTACAACAGAAGTCATTTGTTAATTGGTGTAAACCGCGAAAGATACGCTGGTAGAGCTAGATCAGAATCAGGAGGTATTATTGACAGAATAGGATTCTTCCAAGAGAAAAAAGAAATATGAGGTGAAGGATTGTACAAATGTTACTATGTTGCTTGGGAAGACGGTACATGACAAGCTGAGAAGGAGGGACCAGTTGGCAGAGTTGAAAAATATACTATGTGATGGTGATGTCGTGATAGGAAGAAGTAACAGATATGAAACACAAGGAATTGAGGAAATGTTAGATAGGAAATCTGAATTTGAGAGAGATATTAAAATGTATAGAGATATTTTAATAATACACTCGATGATTGGGTGTCAGGTTGTGACAGCAAAGGTTTTAGAAAATTATTGCAGATTTAAAAGGAGAGGATGGATCAAATTATAGCCATGATCCTGTTATAACAGAGTTGTTGCATAAATGTCATCTGTAATCGTACCAATTACAGTATGATTAGAAAAAATGCAAAAGGAGATGTTGAACTGTTTTAAAAACTTGCACTTAACTGAAGAAGGATCAGCTGTGATGATAATCCCAGTAACTCAAGAAAAGTTGGAGTTAGGACTTCCAAGATTGCTGCACATTGAGTAACAGCTTAATTTCAACTCTCCCAGTGTGAAAACAGAGGCTCAGAAGAGAAAGCCAGTGAACTCAGTTTTGGAGGGGTATGTTTCAGTAACCGGCTAGTACGTGCACTGACTGGATGCAAGCAGAAAAAAGAAATTCAGAGAACCTGAAAGAAAATCAACCACAAAAGATGAGGAAAAATATTGATTGGGAATAATTTTGCAGCTGTTCAGCAAAGAGCAGCGCAAGCTCCAGGTTTGGTACAAGACATGACTTCCAGTAAACTACAGGAAAAATAGGTCAAATATACTCAGAGCTGGTTAAAATAAAACAGTGGTGGAGTTTATCAACTCAAATAAATGGATGGATAAAAGGGAAGAAGCTTCAAATAGATATTCAGATGGGGTGATAAAACTGCAAAAATCAGAAGTCAAAATGAAAAGGCTGGCTGAATGAGACTGCTCAGGAAGAGATGTTTAAAAAAGAAGTAGAAGACAGAGCAGGAAAATCTGAGATTTTTTGCTGTATCAGAGGAGGAGGAACAGACAATATTAATTTTATTAAAGCACTGATAAGCAACTGGACTGGTATTTCACAGCAGGAGCTGTTAATTGAAAGGGCACATCATATGTATGCTTCAAACCTGGCCATGAAAAAGCAACCTAGACCTTTAATTGTGAAGATGCAATCCTCCCAGCAGAAGAAGTTGATTCTGACAAAACAGTGACAGAAGGACAAAGTACTAAAAGTGGGAGACAATAGAGAGTTTTTGGAAAATGATTACTCAATGTACACCCGGCAGAAGAGGAGTAAATTTATTCCACTAATCAGGGAATGTCGAAAAGTAGGCATGATATTCAAACTGTTGCATCCAGCTATCTACAGAATATTCTTTCCTGGAGGGACAAAATCATTTTTTGATGCAGAACATCCTAAGGAGGAAATGCAAAAGTTTGTCCAACAAAAAGTGAGCTGTGAAACAGAGGGAGATTCTTCTTCTTGTTCTTCTGGTAATAAAGACTACAGAGAGAGTGTGCCAGTCAAACCTCTTCCAGTGTTTCAACAGAAAATCCTTGAGAGACAGAAAAAGGAAAATAAATGGATTCTGAGGTATCAGGCAGATAAGGGACATCGCCTCAATGAAAAGGTAAGCTTGAAACCTTTTCTGAAAGATAGACTGGTCAATCGCTGAATCCATACTTGGTTTCACAGTACTAGTTATATATATTTTTCATTAGGGGACATTACACCTCAGTCTAGTGCTAGTTATTCCAGAAATCACCCATGTCATTATTCATAAGTCGCCATGCTTGCCAATGAGAGTAACGTTCTTAATTACCTTATACATACTTGTTTTCTTGTGGTGATGGTTTGGTGTTTTTAATATAGTGTTAGATAAATAGTTTAGTTATGATTGTGTTTACCCATATTAGCATTATCAAGCATTATCATACAGGTATAGACAGTTTTTATTAGTAAATTATTTATACATTCTATATCTGTTATATGTGTATTTTAGAGCATCGTATTTAGTGTTTTTGATATATTTTATATATTTTTTATAAATTTTAAGTCTATATTTATATACATATACCTGGATATATGACTATGTTTACCACTTCAAGGTTTTAATTGTAGGTAATTATGGGTCAGGTGATGCATGAAGAGCTATTTAATGGCAGTTTGCTTTTAAAATTTCATTAAGTCTGAAGAAACGTTCTGTGCAACATGAAGGCTCTTACTGTTCTACTTTCAGTAAAGAGTTTTGTTGAGTATTCGAGCCAGTGGTGTGCCTTTGTGTTTATGCTCCATAAAAGTTAGAAGTAGTTGAAGGTAAGGCATCTAAGAAAGAGAGAGGTCACTAGTCGGGGTTAGTGCAAGGACATAACCAATGAGTTTTGAAGTATTTCTTGAGTTTGTTTTTGAATTGAGTTAGTGAGGGTTCTAGGGTCAAGTCAGCTGAGTAGTTGGATTTGTATGTTTGAACTAGGAGTTAGTGGATGATCGCAGTGGCCGGGTTCTGGTGTAGGGGCTGATGATATTTTTTAGTGCAGGTGTATTTTCTGGTTGGTAAAGGACTTTATGTGCCACTATTAGCTGGTTAAACTGCAGTAGGCTTGGCAGTTCAAACCATCCTAGGCTATTTAGGTTGTGACAGTGGTGTGCCCGGTAGGCTGTGCCAGTAGCAAACCTGGCAATGTGTTTATAGCAGGATGATAGTTTTATTAAGATCTATTTTGTTTAAGTTGGAGAATAGAGGTGAGGCATAGAGAAGAGTTGATAGTAGATGGGAACGGGCAATTGCAGTTCTAGCAAGTGGGGTAAGGAAAGGTTTGATTCTGTAAAGAGAGCCACGTATGTATACTAATAAGTATTATAATAATAATAATAAGTATATAGAAAGTATGTATGTATATATAAGTTGTACTCATATGTATGAGTTTAGAAAGATTGCTGTTAAGCAGCTGTTTTTTGATAATAATGCCAGAGCACAAAAACTTTTAGCACAATGACTCGGGCAACAGAAAGTAGAAAGCGTTGTTGCCAAGCTTAGGAAGCCTATAACAGGGAAGATAACAAGAGATCCTATAGAGATACTAGAAGTATTTTGGAAATTTTATGAAAGTCTGTATAAAACAAAGAAGTATAAAGAAAAGGTACAAATGGAAAAGTTTATGGAAGAATGAAATATGCCAAGTTAGAGGTACATGAGGCTCAAATACTAATAGGATAGGAGGAGATGAGATAAAAGTGGTGATGTATAACCAGTCGACATGAAAGTCCGCATTCTGTGGAAGTTTGGAAGCTAGGGGGAGAAATCTGATAAAAGATCTGGAAGGTTTTGGTTAACAGTATTTTAAGAGGAGGAGAAGCACAAACTTCCTGGAAGAAAGTGGTGGTGGCTGTAATAACGGAAGAGGGCCAAGTCCCATCATATCCAGCTTCACACAAGCGTATTTCAGTCCAAACCATGATTATAAAGTGTTTGTCTATAATGGCTAAAAGAATGGCAGAGGTGATGCCAAATTTGATAGACATGGATCAGTGTTGTTCTCTGGAGGGCAGGCAAACATTTGACAACATTAACAGTACATTGATGATCCAGAGGAAAGCTGAATGTAAGAAATACTGCTGCTGCTGTTGGGTCTTGATGCAGCGAAAGCATTTGATAGAGTAAGCTGGGAGTTTGAGTAGGGCAATGGAAGCATTTGCATTCCCTGATGAAATGATAAGGTAGGTTAGGAGTATATATTGGGGATCGTAGGCGAAAATTAAAGTGGGTAAGTTTCTCTTTGATAATTTCTGTATGAGCAGAGGAACCAGGGAGGGGTGTCCTCTTTCCCCTTTGTTATTTGCATTATATTTAGAACCATTGACAAAGAAAATGAGAGACTCAGAAATTCAAGGATATAATTGATGTGGTAGTCAAGAAAAGCTGGCTCTATTTGTAGATGATATTATTTTATAACTGATAAAACCAGAAAAGGACATTACAGTGTTGTGGATCATTTTGAGGCATTTTCACATCTTTTCAAGCTATAACATTAATGAAACTAAAACAAAGGCAGTAGCTATAAATTATGTACCCACACACAAATTGGTTCAGCCATATCCATATTTATGCGGACATGATAAAGTGTAGTACTTAGGAGTTTGGATTAAAAAGGATTCTGGTGTGGCAGCTAAGGATATGTGGGAAGAGACTGAAATTCAGATAATACAAAAACTGAGGAATTGTAAGCTCTGTTTTATGGATATGGATATCAAGATACAAGCAGTTAAAATGTTTTAATCCCTTTAGTTTTATACACAGGTCAGGCATATTTTTATCAACCAGAGGAGAAGTTGTGGATAGCAATTAATAGAGTTGAAGGATTTATGTCTGGGAGGGGAAGATGGCAAGAGTCAAGTGAGATAAGCCGATCCTTCCATTAGGATAAGGTGGTTTGAGATTACCTGATTTGAAGGGGTATTTCAGAGCTATGCAGTTAATGCTCCTTTACATAGCACAAGCAGAAACCTATAATTAATAGTGGAAAGGGATGATGTTGAAATGAGGGGGGGGGTCAAGAAATAAGGAGGGACTGGGATTTTGGATACAGATCCTTAAGGAGAATAACAATAACCATCCACAGTGTTATATTTATAAAGTAGCAGAAAGTATTCTAATAACTATACCAACACAGGAAAGGAGAAGTGAGATTCTGCAATTAAGGATGACTGCAATTAAGGATACAGACAACAGGCAAGAGGGAGCTTTAATTTATTCGAGAAAAATCTGTAAAAGAACCAAGGTATTGGGAGCAAATAATTAGAGAGGGAAAGATAACAGAATGGGAAGACACTAAGAATTTATTTGGACTGCAGGTTAGAGATTGCCTTCCCTATCAAGGATTGATGTCAGAGTATAGGTAAAGAGAAAAAATAGTGGGGTCCTAAATGAAAGACCAACACTGGTAGAGTTTTTAGTAGAATCTGGTGCAAAAACTGCATTAAATAAAGGATAATTAGAGCATATAAAATATTGCATGAGAACTATAATAATCAGTAAGAGGAGGTTAGAAAGGATTGGGAAGATAGATTGGATAAGAAATTCACAAAGAAACAATGAGGGGATATATGTATGTCTCCCAAATATGCAACAAAATCTAGAAGATTTAGGATTGCTGCTTGGAAGTGTTACATAGGTATTTTTATACCCCAGGTAGACGTCAAAGAAGTTTTCCTCAGGTAGACAGCAAATGCTTCCTGATCAGCATCTGGATCTTGGAAGTTGGATGTGTCTTTCCCCTTTACAGCTTTACTCCCCAGGCTTTCTCAGAGCACTGGTTCAGCCTGGCTCAAGGCTTGCTGAAAGTTATTCAGAGCCTGCAGCCAGATGCTGAACATTCAATGTCTGGCGTCCCCATTGCTGAAACAGAGTGAAACCATTCTTCTGCTAGTGAGAAGATGCACTGAAAGTAATGGGGAAGATCCAGACTGTTCATAGCAGTTGGCTTCCCATTTAGTTTGCTTTGTAGGTACTAAGGACATCATCTTTTCTGCATCCCCCACAGAAGTGATATCATTTGGGGAAACACTGTTTAGGATAAAAGATTTCTTCAAATGGAAAAGAAGGATGGCATCAGTGGCTTTAACTTCTAGACCCGGATGCCCCCAAACCTGTGGCCATTTTGTTTGTTCTCATGCACTTTGAAGATGCCTTTTTGTCAGCCTCAGAGGAACCTGATTCCCACCCCATACTCAGAAGAAGTCTGACAACTTTTACATGTTAAAAGATTCCAACAAATATCTGTACAGGAAATTAGTACCTGATCCAGCAGTAGTATCCATGCTTCCAGATAAAGGGTCTAAACTGGTATCTTCCCCTACAGTGTACTCACACATGACAAACAGAGTAAGATTTTGGTTAGAGTTTGTAAGATTATATCGTAAGGTGAGTTGCAAACTGGGTCGCTGGTAGAACCCATACAGTCAAAATAAGGGAGTCCACCTCCAACAGCAGGCCTGAATCATTTTTTCTGAAGTGCAAGCTAAAACCAAGGGAGTGTGGCTGACAAAGTTTACAGATGACTGCAAGCTGGGTGCAGTCATAGAATCTCCAAACGATGTCAACATCCTTCAAGAAGGCCTTACGCAAGCAAATGACTGGTGCCAAAGTCATGGCCTCAAACTCAATGCAAATAAAAATGTATTATCATCCCTTTTCAGTAAGAGCGATGTTCCTGCAAATTACCACATCATTGGCAATACCCTAAGTATGGTGAAAGATCTGGGTACTCAAGTTAACAGCAGCCTTGCCTTTGATCATCATGTTTCCACACTGGTAAGAGGGGCATTCTATGTGGCTCATCTCATAAGTAAGGGCATTGCCTCGAGAAAAGAAGATGCTCTTCGTCTCACATTGCTGCAGTCATGACCTGTGGGTAGTCCGCTGTCCTCGGTCGGCCCGAATACCAAAGGGCTAGGCTGGAGTCGGTCATTGTCGCCTAGAGCTGACGTCAGTACGCAGTAGTACTTAAGCGCATGACCGACGCCATATCTTCAGTCTTTCTTGCCGCGTGGTCCGAAGCAGAAGCAGTGTTTGCTAGTGCCATTCGGCGTTCTGAAATTTTCATTTACCGAGTTTCAGACCGAAGACCAAGTTGGGCTAAGTACCCCGTTGGGGAAACTTTTGTTTTTTCTTGCCTCTGTTATCCGGATGTCAGAAAAAGTTAATAATTGCATTTCTTGTGGGAAACAGATTCTGCATAGGGATTATCATTCTCTCTGTATTCCTTGCTTAGGGCCTGAGCACGACGTAGTCGGGTGTCGCTTTTGTGCTAGATTTAATAAGCGCACCATTAAGCGAAGGTTAGACTGTGCCAGGCTTGTTTTCGGTAAGCAGTGTAACTATAACATGCTGTCGGTTCCTCCGACGCCCACTACCGCTAAAAAGCGTAAGGATAAATCTTTGAGATCAAAACCGGATGAGTCGTCCGTTGCGGACGCCGGTTCTTCGGAGCCTCCGGTTGAATCTATGGATCCTGCCGAGGGTTCGGCTGAATCCCAGGGGGAACCTTTACTTTTACAGGAGGTGGCTTCTCAGGAGTTAGGACAGGCCGAGGGTGCTTCTCAGGTTTCAGTAGTTCCATCCTTACAAAAGGTTATTAGGCCTTCTACTTCAGTGGCCAAAGGCCATGCTAAGGCCAAACCTGGTCTTGTTGGACCTGGTTATTCTTCTAGCTCTCCAGCCCCTGTTCCTAAAAAACATATGTTGAAAATGGCGGAGGACTTGATTACTTTGATCCGGGGTTCTATGCCCCCCCCAGAGAAGAGGCCTAGGGTGGAGGCAGATTTAGAGGGAATGGATCATTCCTCGGACTACTCTGATTCCTCAGCTGAAGAAATTCAGGATTTTCCTTCCTATTCTGATTCGGATGCAGAGGACTCCTGTCCTTCTGCTTCTCCTCCAGAAGATTTTTCTTTTTCTGAAACCTTACATACCATGAGGGAGCATTTCAAGTGGGAAGATCAAGATTTTTCAGATTCTCGGAAAAGGCTTAGGGAATTTTTGTTTTTGCCACAACATAGGCCCTTGGCTATTCCTCCTGTCTTAGATGTTGTTCAGGATGTTTTTTCTGAATCTTCCCTTAATCCTGATTCTCTGCCTCCGGCCCCTGTTAAGCCAGACAGGTGTTACAGAGTTCCAGAAGCACATAAGTATTTGTATAAGAGTCCTAGAGCTGATCCGGAAACTATTATTCAAGGCCCTAAGGGTGTTAGGGCTTCTGTGGCTAAAAATCCAGTCCCTTTGGATAAAGATTCTAGAGCGTTAGACAGGTGGGGGGGGGGGAGTGTACACCTCCTCTACGTTAGCTATGAGGGCTTTGAATTGCCAATTTCATATGCTGAAGTATCAGAACTTTTTATTAGGCCAGTTGAAATCTAAGGTGAATGCTTTATCTGAGGGTATAGAGTGTAAGGAGCTCCAGGAGTTGGTTCATGCATCAGACCAAGTTGGCAAGCATTCTTTGCAGTGTGGTTTTGATGCTCTTCAGGCTTCTTCTAGGGTGGCTGCTACAGGTTCAGTTATTCGTAGACATGCCTGGCTTAAGGATCAAAATTTGTCAGAACATGTAAAGGCTCGGATTTTGGATGCTCCTCTTCAATCTGAAGTTCTTTTTGGTCCTCCTGTGGAATAAGTTTTGAAAAAGATGGAAGATAAGGCTAAGTCTATGCAGACGGTCAAGGATTTTTTGCAGGTGCAGCCCCCTAAGTTTAGTAGGAATTGGCCTGCTAGGGGATGGTCTTATCCTTCTTCAGATTATCAGCCTAAGGGCAGGTCTAGACGTGGTAGAGGCAGGGCTCACGCTCAGGGTTCCTTCAGACCTAGGACTTGGAGTTATCCTGCACAGTCTTCTGGTGAGGGCAGGGGTCAGCCCTTTCGTAAGCAGACCCAATGACCTGTATCTTCCGCTGCCAGACCCTTCCTTACTGGCAGCTCCTCTAGGAGGAAAGTTGGGACTTTTCAAAGAAAACTGGAATTTGATCACCCAAGACAAATGGGTGTTGGATATAATAAATCGAGGTTACAAGTTTTATTTTCACACTTTTCCTCCTTTCAAAGGCATGCCGGATGTGCCTCCTCAGCAAAGGCTGGAGGCTCAGAAGCAGATTTCTTTACTTTTGCAGATGGAGGCAATTCAGGTGGTCCCTCCTTCAGAAGTAGGCCTAGGATTTTATTCCCGTCTATTCCTAGTACCAAAGAAAGGAAACACTTGGAGGCCAATTCTGGATTTTTCCATTCTCAACACCTACCTGGAAATTCCAAAGTTCAAGATGTTAACATTGCAACAACTTCTGCCTATGATAGGCAAAGATCACTGGATGGTAACCCTGGATCTCAAAGAGGCCTATCTTCACATCCCTATCAAGCCCAGCTGCAGGAGATTCCTGAGATTTCGGGCTGATACTTCACATTATCAATTCTCTGCATTGCCCTTTGGCTTATCTACTGCGCCCAGGGTGTTCACAAAAGTTCTGGCTCCTGTGATTGCTTTCTTCAGACAGAGGGGAATACAAATTTATCCTTATTTGGATGATTGCCTGATTCTTGCTCAAAACAAAGACAAATTACTACAGCATCTCCAGTATGTAATGGCAGTCTTAAGGTGCCTAGGGTATACTGTGAACGAAATAAAGTCCAGTCTAGTACCCTCTCAGGACATGTGCTTTCTGGGTGTGAGACTGAATACAGCCTCTCAGATGGCATTTCTGTCCCCGGACAAACAAAGAACTCTTCCTCTCTACTTCCAGCAGTTGTCAGTAATGTCCAGGCTGACTGCAAGGACAGTCCTCCAAGCCTTGGGGTTCATGGCATCTTGCATTCTAGTACTTCCCAATGCCAAACTGCATATGAGGAAGCTACAATGGTATCTCAAAAGTGTGTGGGCTCAACACTGCCACAGTTTGGACACTGTCATTCAGATAATACCTTGCATCCAGAAAGAATTACTATGGTGGGCTCAGGAATGTCACCTAAACAAGGGACTCTCTGTGTCCCGACCAGAGGCGAGTCAGATCCTAACGACGGATGCCTCGGACTTGGCTTGGGGAGCACACTTCAATGGAAAATGGATACAAGACATGTGGCCTCCCAAATTACTGCATTTGCATATCAACATGAAGGAGATGTTAGCAGTTCAATTTGCTTTGATGGCCTTCAAGGAACTACTTCAGCCAGGACAGGTGTTGATACAAACAGACAACACAACAGTCATGTGGTACATCAACAAGCAGGGGGGAACCCATTCCTACCCTCTTTGCAGACAAGCAATGATTTTATGGGAGACTGCTCTGAGTTTGCGAATCAATCTTCAAGCAAGGTTTCTGCCAGGAGCACAGAACTCCCTAGCAGATATTTTGAGCAGACAAATGGTGGATCCCCACGAGTGGAAACTGGATCCTCAGATTTTCAAACAATTGACTGTGGCTTGGGGAACTCCAGACATAGATCTATTCGCTTCCCCACTGAATTTTCAACTTCCAAAATTTTGCACAAAGATGTTCCACCCAGATGCTTGGAAAGTGGATGCTCTATCTTTCAGTTGGAACAACCTTCACGTTTATGCTTTTCCTCCTCTGCCTCTTCTCCCCAAGGTACTCTTGAAAGTCAGACGGGACAAGCCTTGCATGATTCTAATAGCACCAGACTGGCCACGTCAACATTGGTATCCTCTGCTGAGGAGTTTAATCCAGGAGCCTCCTTGGCCTCTGCCACAGATTCCTCATTTGTTGTCCCAGTCAAACAATCATTTTCTCAATGTTCAGGTGCAGTCCCTCCATCTGACAGCCTGGCGTATTCGGTGATGGAGCCGGTGGGGTCTCAGCTTCCTCAACAGGTTTTAGATGTCATTTTGGAAGCTAGGCGGCCTAGCACTAGAAAAGTTTATGCTGATAAATGGAAGAGATTTTTTGTTTGGAGCACTGCAAAGGGTTTTGATGTTTCAGTGCCTAATTTGAGTTTTGCACTACAGTACCTTACTGAATTACTGGACAAGGGTTTGTCATTCTCTTCTGTGAAGGTTCATGCTGCAGCCATTTCTGCTCACTATGATTGTGACCCTCCTTTATTTTCTCATCCTTTGTTCAAACAATTTCTTAGAGGGGCAAAGAATATAAGACCCCCACGTAAAGCTCCTACTCCTTCCTGGGATCTCAATTTTGTTTTGGAGAAAGTTACTTTACCTCCTTTTGAACCTGCAGCTACGTCTGAATTGAAGTTTTTGTCTTGGAAGACTGCTTTTTTGTTGGCCATTACTTCTGCTAGTAGGGTATCTGAATTGCAGGCTCTCATGGCAGTTGAACCTTTTTTGATATTCCATAAGGATAGAGTTTCCTTGCGGACTAACCCTACTTTTATGCCTAAAGTGATTTCTAGTGTGGCCTTGAATCAGTCTATTCATTTGCCTACTTTTTATGCTGACCCCCAAAATAAAGGGGAAAAGGTCTTGCATTCTTTGGATATCCACAGACAGTTACATTACTACTTGAACATAACTAAGGAGTTCAGACAGACTCAACAGTTATTTGTTTCTTTTGCTTTGAGTTCACAAGGGAAAGCTGTTTCTAAGCAGACTATTTCAAAGTGGATTGGTCATTGTATTGCCTTTTGTTATTCTCATCATGGGAAAGATGTCCCTGCTGGGATCAGGCCTCATTCTACTAGGGCTACTGCCACTTCTACTGCTTTTTTGAGGGGTGTAGCTACTAAGGATATTTTGGAGGCAGCTACTTGGAGTTCTGTACACACTTTCACTAAGCATTACCATCTCCCTCTCTATTCCAAGTCCAGGGCTGGATTTGCCACTGCAGTTTTACAGGGCATGTTAGCAGCTCCTAATGCTTTGTAATTTGCCAGCCTCCCTTTTCCTTTGCTTTGGGATTCTACCCACAGGTCATGACTGCAGCAATGTGAGACGAAGAACATAGTACAGTTTTGTACCTACCATAAATGTAGATGTTCGAGGATCTACATTGCTGCAGTCCAATTTTCCCTCCCTCCTTCCCCTCTATAGGTTGGGGTTGCTGGTTTTCGTTTGGAGGTATTCTTTACTTACACTCTGGGGGTGGTTGGACATTTCCTATTTTTGGCTTTGGCCTTTCTTTTTAGGCCTTCTGACATCTGGGGCAAGAAAGACTGAGGATATGGCGTCGGTCATGCGCTTAAGTACTACTGCGTACTGACGTCAGCTCTAGGCGACAATGACCGACGCCAGCCTAGCCCTTTGGTATTCGGGCCGACCGAGGACAGCGGACTACCCACAGGTCATGACTGCAGCAATGTAGATCCTCGAACATCTACATTTATGGTAGGTACAAAACTGTACTTTATCACCTCCCTGTACTGTTCATTCATTAGGCCAATAATTTGAGTACAATGTCCCTTTTGGTATGTACCTTTCAAAGCAACTGCAGCAATTGGAGAGACCACAAAGGTGCCTTACAAGTAAAATTCATGGTCTTCAGCAGGTGTCTTATGTGGATGAGCTGAAATCGCAGTCACTTTATTCTGTTTCATACAGATTACGGAGAGCTGACTTCTGCCTTTCATATAAGGTGATCTCTGACTCTGCTTTATTGGAAATGCACATCTGCAAGTCAAATGGCACGCAGGTTACTCACTCTAAGGACCTAAACCTGGTATGTGACATCAATAGAACCTGTTGGAGGGACAGATTTGTCTCGCAGAGATTACCACACCTTTGGAATAGACTTCCACTTCACATCAAACAGAGTAACCAATTGGCCCTCTTCAAACCCATTCTGGACGATTGGATGGGTAACTGTAAATTCACCCCAGGGTTTCCACCTGTATCCCTCTTGGACCAGGGCAGTAGATGCTGATTGTGGTAACAAGGGTAAATTTAGCTAGACTTGTAATGGCCCTTGGGCCATAGTCTAGTAACATCCTATGATCCTAAGATGGTTTATTAGGCTGCTGTCCTGACATTCAGTGTTATTAATTACCAGATACATGTGACTAAACTCCAGAAGGCCCTCTTGGACTTGGGGATGCATAAAGCTCACTCAGACGGGTAGTCAAGTGGTAACGCACTCCACCAAATGTGGCGCTGATGCTGTAAATGCAGCAATCACAGGTCTGTGATTAGGGGAGACACCTAGCTGAGGTTTCAACCACTGTCATAGGATTTCAAAGCACAGCTGTTTAAGGCCCCTTAGTTAAGCAGCTGCTGTGTGGAACCCCAGCTAATGACGTTTTGATGAAACTGGAGGAAGGGGTAAAGTAACCCCATCATGTTATGGCAGAAACTCTCCAAGACAAGGCCCTTCTTTTGCAGGCAGGAAAAGGGGAAGCCAGCAAAAGGCATAAAGGACCAATTTAAAAAGAAGTGGCAGGGGGGAAAGTAAGAAAAAGCCACCTGAGGGGGACCCCAACGGCCTTCTACCATCAAGAACCAACTGTGGCTATATGGAGTCTCTCTCTCTCTCTCTCCCCACCCATCAAGCAGGATCACAGGGAGTGTGTCTTAGCGCCTTTTAGTCTGAAACAACATTGCAAGAAGCAAATGAATACTCCATGTCATTGCAGGAGGATACAGACTTCAGTGGGAGAGACTGACAGATATGTCAGGCATTAACCCATACCAAGAGACTAGCAACATCTGGTGTTAGCCCATTATTCAAAAGTTCCTAACACAAGATATTGTAATGCAAGTTTTTTTCCGTACAGTTAGCCCATTTAAGTTTTGAACTTTTAATTAGTTGTTTTCTGTAACCAAAGTGTACTGGGTTTGAGTCCCTCCACCTCCATTTGCCTACTGTGCAACTCTGGGCAAATTGACTGTGCTCCAGTTCACTCCTGAAAAGGGACATTTGTGTCCAGTGTGCTTACCTAGTTAAAAATGTTTATAAAAAGTAAAACAAAGGATTCTACTCCAGACTCTCCTAAGTTCCCAAAAAAGGGAACCTGGAGATCCATTTTAACCCTCTCAGGACTAAACATTTGCCTGGGAGTTCCACAGTTCAGGATGCTGAATCTTTAGGCCCTATCACCTCTGTTTCCACAGGCCATGATTTGTACCCACAGAGTTTAAACGATGCCTGCCTTCCCTTCCACAGGGACTACAGTTGGTTTCTCAGATTTGAATCAGAGGGCTGGCATTGTCAGTTTACCTCATTGATATTGGGTTCGGCTACTACTCCCAGGGAATTAGCTAATTGTCTGGCTTCAGTGATCGCTTTCTGCAGAACCAACGATATACTTGTCTTCCCTAACTTGGATGACTGGCTGATTGAGGCAGAGTGTCAGGAGGAGGTGAATTGGGCCCTTTCACACGTTATTCACTTCTCCAGATACCAGGGTTCTCCAGCAACATTCAAGACCAGCAGCATGACATAGAAGAATAGATCCCTAAATAGGAAACAGGCAAACTGGGTTCAGTTAACTTCTCAGGTGTCTGAGGAGTGGTAGTGGCAGGGAGGGATGGGCTTGTCCACTCAGGGGGAGGGTGATTCACGAATAATGCTCCCTAAAGGGAAGCATGTCCCACAAAGGGGAGTAGCCCTTTGATGCCAACAAATGTAGGAGTGAGGGCAGGGAAGTAAGAGTAGGTCATGATAACCCCCACTCAACAACAGAAGCAGTTGCCATCACCACCCCATGCCTGCCCTAGCTCACTCAGAGAAGTCTTAGGGAGGAAGGAGGGGCAAGTAGACCCAGCAGTGGGCGGGAATCACTAGGACAGCTGGAATGAATGAAGGGGGGCATATTCAAAAGTACAGTATTTTGTCTTCCAGCACAGCAGTTTTCCTGGGCTAACTGTTGGATAACAATTTGCAAAATGCATTCCTTCCAGTTATCAGTGAAGCAGAATCGGGCCATAGATAGAGTGTCTCAAAGCTTTGTTATATGACTGCATGGCTTCAGCTGTACTAGTGATACCCAGTGCCAGACAACATATGAGGAAGCTTTAGGACCTGCCCTGGATGCATTCACAATACAGGGGGTGTGTAATGCTTCTCAGAAAAAGAAACATGTCATTGAGAAAGAAATGTTAGCATTTATACAGGCTGTCAAAACATTCATTCAGATTTGGATGAAGAATGTCTTACAAGTGGTAACAGACAACACACCTGTTGCATGTACATCAGCAACAGGATGGGACCAGTTCCTGCACTGTTTTCTAGGAATGATGGCTTTGGATATGTCCCTCCAGCACATAATGTCACTCAAGGTAGTCTCCGCATCATCCCAGCAGAATGCAGCAGTAGACCCGTTAACCAGATCAAAGGCATAAATCCTCATGAATGGATATTACAGAGGGAGGTCTTCCTTTATTTAGTGGTCAGGTGTGGTCTGCTTCAGTGAGACTTATTTTCTTCTCCGAATAACAGACAGCTGAAAAAAAAAATTTGCTCAAGAATACTATGCAGGGAGGCTTGGGCAGTAGATGTCTTCTCCATCAAGGGGACACATCTGCTTTCAGGAGCCTTCCCTTTGATCCCCTTCCTCCCCCAGGGTGATTCAAAAGTGAGACATGATGGGACAGAAATGCTAATAATAGCACCCTTTTGGCCCAATACAAATGTAAAAATCTTCTTTAACAGCACCAGAATCAACCGACAACTAACAAAAAATCCAGGAGAAAAATGTACTTAACACTGGAAATATATTTGACCAAGTAAGCACTGGTTCTCCCTTCTCATGGAAATGTTCTGGGGGGGGGGGGGGGTAGCAGGTGCTTCCCTTAACAGTTGGAGCTACTAACACAGAACAAGGGGTCCCTCATACATCTCATCCTGCATTCTGCACGTCATAGCCTGGATGATCGAACCCTGTTGACTTTCAGACAGCAGAACATTGAGGGCATGCTGAATAATGTTTAGGAGGTGAGAAAGTCTGTGTGCCTGTGGATTAACACCCTGGTATCGCTCAAGGTAGTAAAGCAATTCCTGACAGGAGTACTACATCTAAGACTACCAAGGAAACAAATGGCACACTCCCCATGGCAATATGAATTTTGTTTTGTAAAAGTTTAGTCAAGCCCCTTTTGGGCCAGCAACAACCATAGATGCAACATTTTTGACTAAGAAGACCACTGCATTTGTTGTTATCACTGTGCCCAGAGGAGTGTCAGAATTTCAAGCTTTAATGTGTCAAGGAACGCTTTCTGGTCTCCCTAGCAACAGGGTGAGCCTGAGAATCTGTTTTTTAGTCATGCCCAAAGCTGTGACAGAGTGCTCTTTGAATCAGACTGTCCAGTTACCTGTGGCTTTTGTACTGCACAGAACAAAGGAGGAAAAAGTTCTGCATTCCTCAAATGTACACAGACAGATGAGATATTTCCAGAGGAACAAGGATACCAAAAGACCCAGCTAGTTATTTGGCTGATTTGCAGCAAAGAAGGGGGGGCAGTATCTAAACAGACCATATCTAAATGCCTAACACATTTTTTACATTTTTTCTAGTCCTCCCAAGATAAACAGCTAGTGGGCACAGTTAATTATCATAGTGCCAGGGGCAATGCCACAACTGTGGCCTATTTTAAGGGGGTTGGTACCAGATGTATACTGGAAGCAGTCTTTTGGACATCTATTTACACACAATCTCAAAATACTGCAGACTTCCCTGATAAAAATTATAACCTTGATTAGGAGGCTATACGAGGGATCAGAGGTGGGTATTAAAGTGGGTGTTTCCTCTCTGATAAGTTCTGTTTGAGCAAAGGAACCAGGCAGAGTTGTCTTCTTCCCCCTTTGTTATTGGCATTATATTTAGATCCATTGACTAAGAAAGTAAGGGACTCAGAAATTCAAGGATATAATTGGTGTGGTAGTTGAGAAATGTTGGCTTTATTTGCCGTTGATATTATTTAATACCTGATAAAACCACAGTTTTGTTTCTTTTCAGAATACAAAATAAAGATAAAACAAAGGCAATAGCTGTAAAATATGTACCCACACATGAATTGGTTCAGCAATACCCATATTTATGGGTACATGATAAAATGAAGTACTTAGGAGTATTGATTAAAAAGGATTCTGTTATGGCAGCTAAGGACATGTGGGAAGAGACTAAACAAAATATGATATAAAAACTGAGAAACTGGAAGCTCGGCTTTATGGATAGCAAGGTACAAGCAGTAAAAAATGTTTTAGTCTCTTTAGTTTCATACACAGGTCAAGCATATTTTCATCAACCAGAGGACAAGTTGTGGGTAGCAGTTAAGTTCAAAGATTTTATCAAGGAGAGGAAAAGAGCAAGAGTCAAATGGGATAAGCTAATCCTTCCAATAAAACAAGGTGGTTTGGGATTACCTTATCTGAAGGGCCATTTCAGAACTTCACATTTAGGGCTCCTAGGGTTTGTATTATATAGCCAAAAACTTCAAATCTCGAGCACTCACATGAGCGAATACGCAGGTACTCAAAATCGCTATTGTGGGGGGCTGCACACACCCCCACACCCCCGCTAAATATATATTCCAACTCTGAGCTCGCACTACATTGAGGAAAGGACAAATATCCCGATCTACACTATACTGCAATCCAAAAAAATGAATATTGAACATCTGCATTTTCACTCATGTGAGCGCTCGAGATTTTAGGTTTATGGTGATCTAACGTAGACCCAGCTCCTATATACAACACAAGCAGAAAGCTATAATTCAAAGTTGAAAGGGATGAATGTGAAATGGGGGGAAGCTCAAGAAACAAGGAGCAACTGGGATTTTTGATGCAGATCTTAAGTAGAATAGCAATAACCATACATAATATTATATTCATAAAGTAGCAGAAAGTATTCTAAGAACTCAGCCAAGAGGGGGAAGGAGAAAGGAGATTCTGCCAAAAGGGATGGCTGCAATTAGGGGTGCAGAGAATAGGCAAGAGGGGTTTGGAATCTACTGGAGAAAACTAGTAAAGGAACCAAGGTATTGGGAGCAAGTAAATTGCAGAGGGAAAGCTAATAGAATGGGAAGAGGCCAAGAATTCATTTTGACTGCAGGCTAGAGATTGCTTTCCCTATCGAGGATTGATATCAGAGTGTAGGCAAAGAGAAACAAATAGGAGGATCCTAAGTGAAGGACCAGCACTCGTAGAGTTTTTAGTAGAATCTAGAACAGAAACTGTTAAAAAAGGGAAAATTAGTCGGGCATGTAAAATATTGCATGATGACTATAGGAATCAATTGGGAGGTTAGAAAGGATTGGGAAGAGAGATTGGATCAGCAATTCACAAAGAAGCAGTAGAAATTTATGTATGGCTCCAAAATATACAATGGTGTCTAGAAGATTAGGATCTTTGTTTAGAAGTGATTGCATAGGTATTTTTATACCCCAAGCAACCTCCAAAGAATTTTTTTCTAGTAGATTGCAAATGTTGGAGTTGTGATGGGTATCAAAGAGGTAATTGGGAACATATTTTTTTGAGTGTGTAATGAGTTGACAGACTTTAAAAATTCCCTGCAGACTACTGTTAGCAGAAATACTGGGTGAGCAACTTGGTGTAACTAAGTAAATTATGTTTTTGATCTATGATACAGAATTGGAATTGCCTAGACATAGTAAGGCTTTGATGAGTTTAGTTCTGGTGGCTGCCAAAAAAGCATTTACTAGAAAAGGAAAGTCCAAGTCTAAACCAAATGTATTAGAAGTAGTGAATATGGTAACCTAGATAAAACGGGTTCCTATCAGAAGACCAAAGACGCAATTTGTTGAATGCGTCTTGGTCAAACTTCAAATGTCGAAAACACAAAATGACGAAGCGGAATATAAGCAAATTCTTTCCCTGGGTAAGAAGTCTCTTGGCCACTTCCATCACTTTGCTGTTTTCGGCACTGTAGTGCAATCTCGGAGTTGGTATATTTAAGTAGAGGGGGTGTGGGGGGACGAAGCCCCCCACTTAATGTAATGTTTGAATGTGTTTTGGATTTTTTTTTTTTTTTCTGGCACAGCGATTTATTTTCCCTGGGAAAAAAATCGCTGTTCTGGTAGTTCGATGTGTTGTGAATTCGAACTTTTGAGTTCGATATAACAACGTTCGATCATTTGTTGTCATAATATAGACCCGATAAAACAACTGTAAATGGGATCATTAGAAAGTTTAGGAGCAAATTTCATGGGAAAAAAAATGAGAATTGTGGGAAAAATACATGCAGAATAATGTTTTGGAGGAGGAATACGGTTTAAGGGAAGGTAGGAAATGAGGTCTGAATTGTTTGATTGACAGTGACTGGATATATTATAAGTGGTGTATAGCATTTGCAACTGAAATTATGTGAAATGGTTTATTTTAATTTATCAAAATGTATGATTATTAAATTACCCCTTATGATATAGACAAAGATGTTTCTTGTTAAAAAAAAATAAAAACAACACTGCAGATTTGACACTAACTTAAGGGCTTGAGCAGGGATTGCATTGGCCATTCTGCAGGACGACAGGGTATAAATTGGTATCTCTTCTCAAGCCGTTTTCCATCATTCTGAAGATCTGTGAATCCATCCCAGTGATTGAGGAGTATTGTAACAGTGATCTAATAAAGAATATAGTGCAGTTGTGTAGGAGAATACCATAATAGTAAATGTTGAATAGATCACTGTTGCAGTACCACATGCATATCACCATGCCCTCTGGCTTATCACCCATTTTTTTCTTTCTGAATTGTGGTCATCCTGGGTAGAAGTGAGGATACCTTTCTCTTACAACCTCTCCTTTCCTATCCCTCCTTGTCTAGGACTTTGAATAGTTAGGTGGCAAGGCTGTTTACTTTCTTCCTCTCTTCCAGAGCAAATTGAGACTTTGCTCTACATCATGATTACGTACTATAGCCACATTTGGCTTCACTGTATCTAGCAAGGGTTTCTCTCACTTCTCTGGGTAAGAAAGCTTTAAGAAGGTGTGTGTTCTTTTATACTAGGATCGTCTTGACATCTCAGCATCTCCTGCAATTAGGGAGAGAGGTTCTGAGCTCTGGAAGTCTGGCTTGATGAATTGGGAAGCCTGAAGTCAAGTCACAAGTTGTGACTCCTGCAACAGTGCTAGAACATCTACTGTTATATAATACACTCCTATGCACTGGTTCCATGTACTACATGTTTCTGTTTCATTTACATATGTATTCTTGGATGTATGTATTTGTCATGTGGATAAGGGATAAGTGCTGTATTGGCCAGGTTTGGGTGTGAAGTGGGGTTGAGCACACGCAGCAGCTGGATAAGGCAATGCCCCTCGCACACCCACTGGGGGCATGGCGAATGTGACTTTGGACGCACACAGAAAATAAAATTTATTGCTGGGGGTTGGCATAATGGTTAAGGTGCTTAACTCACAGACACAAGGTGCAAGGTTTGATTCTCATCTTTGAAGGGAAACTGGTAGGCTTCAAATGGCCTGCAAGAACAGTTAGCCTAGTACTTACCCATGAGCCTATATGTATTTTGGGCTGGGGTTGGAATAATGGTTGAAGTGCTTACTTCACAGACACGAGGTACAGGGTTTGAGCCTGATTATGAGTCATTGGCTAAGTTTAAAGTATTCCTTCGAGGAAGATAGCTAAATATTCACCTATGAACCTATGAAAAGTGATATCAGTGTTGACTGTGGACTCACCCAACAAGATTAGCATCTGCATGGCATTGGTTATGAATGCATTATATTGGGATACATTGTTCAAAATGCCATGAAATATATTTTATGTGATGTAAATGTTTGTATCGTGTATATATTTGTGTGTGAAATTATTAACAGATTAAAGAGGTGGTTGTAAAAATTTGCATTTTTTTGAAGTTATGTCATGTCTTTATCCACTGTCATTTACCTGTGCACAGCAATTTTTTTTTTTTTCAAAAACTGAGTGTGATGAATTAGTACACATCAGTTAATATACCCAGATGACTTTTACTTTAGTCTAGGCATATTTAGTGGAAGTAATGTATTGTACAGTTGAGGGCCTCATGCTGTGAACTTGAAAATCCTTTAATCCCAACTTTTAATCTCTAGTGTGATTGCATGTTTCCATTGTTACTTGAGGAAGTCACTCAACCTTCTTTCTTCCAAAACGTCTCCTTTTCTGCTAGGTCACATTAAAAAAAATGTTTAATTCCTGTCCTCATAAAAATATCTAAAATGATGTGTTTATCTTTAAATTCACAGAACCATATGGATTTATCAAAAGGACACATAAAGGCTCTTGAGGATGGAGACTTGTCTTCCTCTCGAGGCATTGAAGCCTGCACTAATGCATCTGAAGCACTTTTGCACTGCATGAACATATCTCTCCGACCAGGTATGTTTTCTTATGGAAATTGTAGTACACTTTTGTATAGCTTGCTGTGTCTTAGAAATGAATGGCTTGAAATATTTGCAGAGAATACTGTACATCATCAACAAAATGCACATTTGTGGTCCTGTTTTGGTTGAAGTGAAATTATCAGATGTTGATTACATCTGTTTTCAAGTTTTTGTGCTTTGCATAGTCATAACCACATGGCTAGTAAGAGAAGTTGTCCCTGTATGATCCAGAAGTAAATTTCAGTGCTTTATCAGTGTTGTCATTTTAATTGAAATTGAAGGGTTTCTTCCTTAAATGTGCATATTCGTGGTGTGAATAAGTAGTCTTTGGTTTGTAGCATCATAAACATGATTGTAATTTTACATGTGTAATACGACTGCTGGGTCTGAAGTGAAACATAAAAACACTTTTAATGGGCATCATGAGTTATTTGTCAGGTTAGTTCTTGTTTTTGAAACGTGTTATCATCTGAAATAGAATCGTTGACCAAATTCTTTATAAAATCAATTTTATGCAACATTATTCAAGAATGTGTTTTTTGTTGTTTTCTGCCACAGAGTTCCTTAGATCCAAGTAGTTGTTATATTTCTGTATTTTTGTGCTTTTTATTTTTACCTGCAGTCTTTTCCTTGTGATTATTGCACATCAAACCACAGATCAGACAAATGCTATTTGGTGTAATATTTAAAGTACTTAAGTGCATGCCTTAATTTAGTGAGCACTAAGTAAAGGTTACAGGTGTAACTGACAGACTTAATATCAGTGCAGGTGAAGTACTCCATTACAGCACGCATTTAGAAAGCAGCATTACACCCGAGTCTCTAAATATTCATAATACCACCCTCCATGCCGACTTTGGCTTCCACTCAGAAGGATAATATTACTTTTCTTTAAGTAAAAAGTAAAACTTCCCCAATTACATTATTAACCTGATGTAGTATGCGTCTTTCCACAATAGTCAGCAATACAATAGTTTTCAAAGCAGAACACTCCATCATGCTGATGTAGAAATTATTTTGGTTTGAGGCTAAGAAACTAAAATATTATCTGCGATCAGAGAACACCATAGGCTCAATTCAAAAGACTTGCTGTGAGTTCAAGTGACCATTTACACTGAGAGCAGGTGTTTTGGAATCTGGTCTGTGTAGCAAGCCTGTTTATAGATAGGCTTTACACTGAAGTAAGTCACATGCACTGAGATCATGTCTTTTGGAGTCAGAGCATTCTTACCCGGAGAACAAATATTGTGAAATCTGGCCCCATGCATCTGAAAGCAGACTGCTGATTCCCTAATGTGTGAGTTGTAACTGGTTTGTAGAAATTTGTTATGCTGCTTTATGTTTTAAATGTCTTCAAAATGGCTGTAATCTGAATAATGTACATAAAAGTGTTTATGTGGTGCAGATTAAGAAGTTAGAGTTACTGTCTTGTATTTTATTCAGTGTATGGTTTATATTAATCTAACTGATAAAGCTAGTATTTTACAGATATGAAATAACGGGTTATGAACACACTTTTAATTCAAGAGCATTGAAAATGTGTTCGTTGTTCAACTAAATGATGTCTTAGTTGAATAACTGGTGTAAAAAAATAAGTTGAGTTTTTGTTGGTTAACAACTGTTCAGTATAATTTCAGTATTACAGCCCATCCCAGATGCAGTTGTTTATGATTTCCCAGTTAAAATGCATTGACCATTCATTTTATGTTTGTAGTACAACGTGACATGAGTGGAGATTATTTCTAGGCTGTGAGCTACGTATTTCACGTTTGTCTTTACTTACAGGACATGAAATGCTTCATGCTGTTAAGAAGCAGCAAGCATCATTCAGCCACTACAAGGAACACTTTGCAAGGCGACTTGCTAGTCACCTTAACAATGTTTTTGTTCATCAGGTACGTGATTTTTTTCATTGCACTTTGTAGTCATCAGTGTTAACTTCAGTTATGTGAATTAGAATCAAAGGTAATAGATTACTGTATTTGCTAATATCAAGAAGAAAAAGTCTTAACATCATAACTCGTTAATTTCACTTTCAGTCATTAACTAAGATGCACTATAAAGTAAACAATCTTTTGTTTGATTTATTTTAATTGATTTTGAGGGATCACAGTATAGGAAAAAGACAGAAATACAGTCATCTAAATTTGCATGTGTTATAGTTGTTCTGTCAGTTCTTCAGTTACACAGGTTCATTTTTCCTCATTCAGAAGACCCTTGAGGCCTTCACCTGGTGTGCTATGATGTCTGCTGGTTTGACCTTGTTTTCTGATATCTTTGATAAGAAAGATAAGGCAAAAAGGACATGGAAGATGTGAACCATATATGCCACATCCCAGTTCAGTCCAAGGATTCCGATCAGGTGCTTTCACAGCCCTAGACCCAAACAACTACTCATCTGCAGCTCTCTGACTGCTTTAGAGGCTGCCATGCCTGTAGGCAGTAGCATGTCAGACTGGACTGACATACAAGAGAAGGCTTTCAGGGGCTCCCAAGCCTTACACATGTGGATTGTCTCCTGGGGGAAAGAGTGAGACTTCTACAATTTTAGTTCAGGAAGATTTTGTGTGCTATGGAGAAAGTCAAGTCATCTCACCCTCAGGACAAGACTTCTAAAGCAGGTATCTCCATAAGAAGACCCAGAAGGTGAAACGTATTTGACAGCCTCTTGATGAGTGTGTAATACCCAGATGATGGGTTGGTCTTTCTTCTCTGCTGCACTTACAGTCCATGCTTTTTCCTGAACATTGATTCATCATAGGCAAGGGTTTACTGAAGACTTTACAGAGCCAGGAACTGAACCTTCAGTATCTGGGGTCCCTTCTGCTAAAATAAAGAGGTATCATTATCCTTTTCAGGTAGAGAACTTTTGGAAAAGTGAGGGGGAAAAAATGGAGTATTGTTCACAGATGTCTTCACCTCTTGGGTGTAACACAGACATTGATGACACCACCTCCCCTGAGTCACCCACACAGGAAAATTCATTTGGAGAAACACTTACTAGGATGAAGGATTTCTTCAAATGGGAATGAAGGAGGGGGGGGGGGGGTTCAGAGGTACAGAAAAAGATATCTTACATTTTTGGACCTGGATGCCCAAAAATTGTAGCCGTTCCTTCTATCTTCATAACTCTTGAGGATATCCTGTGATGGCCTCCATCGAACCTAACTTCTAAGAATTTTACAGGGTGCAAGAGTTTCACAAACATTTGTATAAGAACTGTCTGGTGGATCCATCATTGGTGTCCATGGATCCAGAAGAAGGGACTAAATTATTTCTTGCTCACAACATACTCCTAAGTGACAAAAAGAATAGGGCTTTAGACAAATTTGGGAAAAAGTTATGTATGACTGCCTCCATAGCCTGCAGGAATGTCAACTATCAAGTCACATGTTCCATATGGCAGTTCTAGACCAGTTAGGAGAGAAAACTGGGAGGTGTGATTCTGGTCTAAGATCAAAACTCTTGGAACTTACTGGCAACTAGAGACGTGGCAAAACACTGGTGTGACTGTGATGCTGTAGATGCAGCTTCTTAGGGCGGTAACCACAGGGTCTGAGATTAGGATACAGTTCTGGCTGAGACATATGCCCCTGCCAGAGGATATTAAAGTGCATTTCCTGTATTGTCTTTTGCAATAAAGAGCTTCTCTTTGGAACCTCAGCTAGTAACATCTTTAAGAGTTTGGATGAATGGGTAAAGGTAATGCAAGGTGTAAAGTAATTACCTGATTCATTCATGATGGATGGGTCATGGTTCTGTCCTCAAACCGACTCTGCCGTTATAACAAGCTTGTGCCAGCCAAAAAACTATCGAGCTAAGATTACCCATAGTACCCCTCTCCTCATCTCCTCAGATCTCGTTTGCCATATAGAGTTTAAGATGCGTCAGGCCAGCTTTCCAGCTAAATGATTTGTTTTTTCAGTAATATTTCTTCAAATTTGGGGATTTTTCTCTCCTAATCCTTTCTTTAGCTAGTCGTTTAGATTTAGAGATAGTTCCTGTCTGCATGTGTGAGTTTTTTCCTGCCCCTTTAGCATTTTAGGTATTTCTTCATACCATTGGTGGTACAGGGCCCTCCCTTACCTCTGTGGTAGTGGTTTTCCCTCCTTTCCACACCACTTTTACCCTTTGGATATACTTTAATTAACATTGTTGGTAACTGTAAAAAAAAAAAAAAAAAAACCTTCTCTTTCCATGTGTGTGCGCGTGTGTGTGTGTGTGTGTGTGTGTGTGTGTGTGTGCGCGTGTGTGTGCGTGTATATGTTGTACAGCTAATTGTGACAGGATATTTTATCTTGCTGTTGTCCACTGTATATTTTATGAATTGTTGTTTACTGGACTTTCTAATATGGCAGATAAGAAAGGCACAACAGGTTTCAAACAGTGTGATAAATGTGGCAGGAAGATGCCCAGTTCCGATGGGCGTCTTTCCAGCATCTGTTGCCTAGGAGTACCACACTTAACAAGTTCAACCTCTGTGTGAGCTCTGTAAGGGCTTTAGTGCCCACACCTTAGCTGAATGCAAGAATAAGTTCATATTAAAGGGTCTTCTAAAAACCCCTTTCTGATGGGCTTTATCTGAGGCGGAGGTTTCCACCCCTCCTAAAAAAGAATTGAAGAAGAGGAGCCAGTCAGCACCATTTTCTCCTCATTCTCTGGAAACAAAATCTACTAAGGCTCAGGTTCATATGGAACCGAAACCAAAACAGGCAAAATTGACTTCTACACCAATCTCGGCACCGGAGCCTAAAACTTCGTCCATGGAACCAGTAATGACTTCCACACCTATGTCCCCGACCACTTCCACGGTAGCACAGACCCTCTCGGCACCAAAAAATAGTCTCTCCTTCAATACAAGTCACTACCCCCCCCCCCCAACACAACCTCTTGGTCTTCCGACCATGGTGTCGAAGGTCTAGACTCCAGCTTGGACCCAATATTCCCCGTCGGTCGATCCATTTCTTGGACAACAATTAAGCCCATTTCTTGATCGGCCTGAATCTCCATCGGGGATGTCAACCCGCTCCATCAGGAGCCTTTTGGAGCTCGATGTAGTGAGACTTGTGGATCAGCTCCTGGTGGCCAGAGAAATCCAAACTCCTCCTAAATCCTTCCTCCCACCTAGAGCCGAGGAATTTTCTCCACAGACTCCAGTGTATATTTCTCCTTCCACCTCCCCACAGGTAATGGAGCCCTCAATGCCAACACATATCCCAGTGCCAGCATCTTCGGTTCCACTGGTAGATCTTACCATGGTTCCAGAGCCTACCCTGTGGTCCATGACTCAGTCTGTGCTGACCCACCCTTGAGACCGTGACTGGGCTGTCTGCACCGTGACCCCCAATAGAGCACCCATTTTTTTCTACAGCGCCGTCTACAGTTCCGGTTGCCTTGACAGCTCCGAGTCCTCACGCGGCTCCTTCCCTGGGGGTAGGTTCATCGGAGAGGGTGTGACCCCAGTTCCGGGTTCCCATCCCTCTTTGGGTGGGTCCGGCTTCAGGTTATGTAGAGGGCACTTGCCTCAGCAGGTTCACAGCTGGTTCCTTCGGCGCTAGAATGACACTTATACGTGTCCTCTGGCCTGCAGCTGACACGGTCTACTATGCTGGGACATCAGGCACCAGTCTCCAGAGAGACCTCATCATGGAACTCTCATGAACCTTAGCAGGAACTGTGTCTGATGAAGTACGTGACAAAGTTGCCTCACAGCTTGCCACCCTGGAATCCATATCTTATTCGTCCATATGGTTGATTTCTCATACTACTGAAGGGGCGGCCAGAGCAGCAGGTGCAGGCATTGTCATGAGACATCACACCTGGATGCACTTGTGCGACTGCTGATCCTTTTAAATCTTTTTTCATCAGTGCTGCCATTGACGTCTCCATTCTTTTCGGCCCAGAGGTTAAAGACACATTAGCCAGGTGTGAAAAGGATGGCAAGAACCTGTCTGCTGTGGGCGTACATTTTTCCACTCCCCAATGATCCTACTCTAGGAATCAGAGAAGTGGAAAGATGTGGTTCAGAAAATCCCAAGGGCCTTTCCGTGACACATGTGACGAGCCCCCCCGAGGGAAGATGGGGAAACTCATCAGAAAGATACCCTTCCAGAGGCAGAGGGGGTCAGAGTAACCAGAGGTCCAGAGATTCTTTCTCTGGGCAACCCTACCAGCGCTCCTGAAGAGCGGTCCAATTGCTTGGCTCTGGAAGCAGTCGGGGGAAGTTTTTCTCTGAACCACCTAGCCCGGCATTCAGACCAGATGGCTTAGTGGTTAAGGTCTTCGCCTCCCATGTACAAGGTGCAAGGTTCGATCCTGACCTCCAGTCAATGCCTGTTTGGAGTTTGCATGTTCTCCCTGTGTCTCAGTGGGGTTTCTCCTATGTCTCTGTTGAGCGAAAGCTGGACGTAAAACCAACCAACCTGCCAAACATGAGCTGAGAATTGCTACGCTTAATGTAGGTCCACTGACGGGACGCAGCTTGGATGTAGATGACATGATGATACGGGGAGGCTGGACATCCTGTGTATCCAAGAAACGAGATGGAAGGGCAGTGCAGCAAAGCCACTTGGCTTGAAATCCAGAGTCTACTACTCAGGTGGAGGGCAGGCTAGAAATGGCATAGGAATTGTGGTGAGAGAGAGGCTTCAGGAGGCAGTAAGGGATATCATCAGAATTAATGACAGACTCATGGCAGTCAGACTCCAGTGTAATGATAGGGCAGTATTCATAATCTCAGCCTATGCCCCACAGCAGGGTTGTGATAGTGAGGAAAAGAGTGCATTCAGACAGCAGTTGCAGAACCTACTGGATAAAGCAGGAGAACATGAATTGGTGTTGATAATAGGTAACTTGAATGCACATATCGGGACAGACAGAACAGGATATGAGTACTGCCTGGGTCCGCATGGGTAGGGCAACAGGAATAATGAAGGAGAAGTCATTCTAGACTTCTGTCTAGCAAATGGCTTGATAGTAGCCAACACATGGTTCAGAAAGAGAGACAGTCACAAGATCACATACAAGAGTAGTCAACATGCAACTCAGGTAGACTTCCTGCTAGTGAGGAAAAGGCACTGAGGTAGAATCCATGATTGCAAAGTCATCCCCAGTGAAACAGTTGGCCCACAGCATAGGCCACTAGTTGCCACAATGAGCTGCAAGCAGTGGTCAGAGAGGGCTCTAAGGTCAACAGAGACCAGGCTGAAGACCTGGAGGTTGACTGGAGAGAAAGTACAGCAGTTCAAGGAATTACTCAGGGCTCTAGCACCCCAAGAAGAGGTGGAAATTGGTGGAGTTGAAGAATGGCAGCGCCTAAAAACAGCATGTATTAGGACTACAGAAAAGATATGTGGCCGAGTCAGGTATGGAAATAGGGTACATAAGAAAAGCTGGTGGTGGAATGCAGAAGTCCAGGAAGTCATCAAAAGAAAGGAGGAGTGCAGGAAAAAGTGGGAGATAGAAAAGACTGACCAAGCTAGGAAGGGCTGCTGGTTGGCTAACAAAGAATCTAAGAAAGAAGTTGCAGTAGCAAAGAATAGGGCATCAGAGGCACTGTACCAACTTCTGGAAAGTGACTCAGTA
Organism: Protopterus annectens; assembly: GCF_019279795.1. Lineage (NCBI taxonomy): Eukaryota > Metazoa > Chordata > Ceratodontiformes > Protopteridae > Protopterus > Protopterus annectens. The sequence continues at coordinate 775,843,384 of NC_056729.1, forward strand.
AAGGGGCACAAAGAAACTGTATCAGGTTGCAAGGCAAAGACAGAAAGGTAAAGAAGATAGGCAGACACCCTTCATAAGGGATGCCAGCAACAACCTGCACACCAGTCCAGAGGGCATCAAAGGCAGATTTTTATTTTATTTATTTATTTTACATTTGTTGACCGGGATTGCCCGACTGAGCTGAAGAGCCCTTTTTCAGCGGAGGCCCGGGGAGAAAAGCTCCAACATTTTAAACAATTTTCATTATAAATTAGCATTAAACAGCAATGTCACAGGATTATTACAAGGCATTAAGTAGGAATACAATGTCATACAGTGTCAATAATCATGAGTAGAGCAAAACTATTTCAAGATGTATAAAAAGAAATATGTCATTAAGATGAATATAATTGTTGGGGTAAGTGGTTACAAAAACCCAGTTTTATCATAATGTAGTTGCATGAAAACAATTACAATAGAATGTTTCTCTGAGGTAATTTGCTTAATAGATTTTTAGAAGACAGTAGAAAGAGTGGTCAAGGAAGATTAGAATGAGATGGTGAGAAGAGTGAGTTAAGGACAGAACGTAGATTAAGGTATGAGAAGTAGGGAATGTTTAAGGAGGGAAAGTACAGTGGCAGAACCAGTGACTTTTAAAGTGCTCTTTGGTGGCTGTCTTAAATTGTTTAAGATGTGTAAGGGTCCTGATTTCTAGTGGGAGCCTATTCCAAGCAATAGTAGGGGGTTGGCTGTACATGTTGCGTCCAAATTTAGACTTGGGTTTGTAGATTTGTAGTAGGCCTTGGTTAGAGCTTCGGAGAAGTCTGGAGGGAGAATAATGGGAGATGAGAGGGGATAGTGCTGGGCAATACGAAGGCTGGTATAGGATAGCATGGATGATCTGGAGCTGAGAGAAAAGAAGCTGGTGGGGTAAGTCCAAGCCAGTTTAGGTGTTTTAGAGACAGTGATGGGATTTGTAGGTTTGTTGGGCAGCAAATCTAGCAACCTTGTTGCAGGTAGATTCGAGTTAGGTCAGGAGTGCTGAGTTAAGATTTGTGAGAATTTGAGAATTGTACATTAGGTTGGGTAGAAGGTAGGTGAGAGAGAGAGCGTAATCTTGGCTTCAGAGGTAAGGAAATTCTTGTTGCGGTAAAGGAGCCCTAGTTTTGAATGAGTCTTTTTGATACAGTTATTAACATGCAAGTCAAATTTAAGCTGATCATCGATGGTTATGCCTAAGAGCTTAGTGCTGGATTCTACCTGAATGGGAGTCTTATTAAGGGACTGTATGGAGAAGGAGGGTTTAATATTATTGAACCTTTTAGGTAGGAAGAGTAACAGCTTTGTTTGTGTAGGGTTAAGGGTGAGCTGGTTGTTGGAGAGCCATGTTTCAACTAAGTTAAAAGATACCTGAGTAGCTGAGAAGAGCTTAGAGGGAGAGATGGCAGTGGCGATGACTGTAGAATCATCTGTGTATTGCGCTAAAGATGACTGAGGACAGGAGGCATAGAGCTGATTAGTAAAGATATTAAAAAGTAAAGGCCCTGGGACAGACCCTTGAGGTACGCCCATTTTTACAGGGAGAGGAGGAGAGAGTGCAGAGTGCCATATCACTGATTGAGATCTATCAGTGAGGTAGCTGGAGAACCATGCAACAGTATCAGAGGAGAAGTTGAAGTTATGCAGTTTGTGTAGCAGAAGAGAGTGTGAGATAGTGTTGAAAGCTTTTGAGAGGTCGAAGAATAGGCAAGAAATAAGTTTATGGTCATCCATGGCTATAGAGACAGTATTGAGGAAGGATAATAGAGCTGTAGTGGTGCCAAGTATTGGGTCTGAAGCTGTGCTGAGTGGGTGTAAGCAGATTTTCCTGTATTAGATACTGCATAACTTGTTTATGAATACATTTTTCTAGTACTTTAGAGAGAGGGGAGAGGATAGCGATAGGTCTAAAGTTGGAGATATCAGAGGAATTACCTCCTTTGTGTACAGGTAGAGTGTAACCTTGTTTCCAGATGGAAGGGGCTTTAGATTCAGAGATAGAGTGATTGATTGGGATAGATACAGGGAGAGCAAGAGAGGCAGCTGCTAGTAGAAGAAAAGTGGAAGGAATATTGTCAGCTGATGCTGAGCATGGTTTTAATTTAGAGAGTAGAGTTTTGATGTAGGTAGTAGGTACAGGTTTGAGGGAGAAGGTATTTGAGGAGATAGTATTAAGATTAGGTTCAGAAAAGTTAGAGATGTTAGTAGTAGAGGAGTTTGGGTTAGGGTTCAGTAGCTTAGATACTGTATCGATAAATAGGTATTGAAGATAGTGGCAGGTTCTTCAAATGTCTTGTCTGGACATGGATTGGAGGAGCTAAGATTACCATGATGTAATATTTGGTTAATAGAGTTCCAGAATGTTTTAGGATTAGATTTTAGGGCTGTGGGAGGTTTGTTACAGAAGTCCTTTTTATCTTTGTTTATGTGTATTTTTGTCAGATTTCTGAGTTTTTTATATTTTTGCAAGTCTGCAGGGAGCTTCGTTTGTAACCATTTTTCCATAATTTGTTTCTAGTTATCTTAAGGGTACAAGTGGCTTTTGAAAGCCATGGAGATATGGTGGACTTAATTCGGACTTTGCGAGGGGGAGCAAGTGAGTCTACGATGCTAAGGAAGGTGAAGTTGAAAGCTAGGACTGCTGCTTCTAGTGGGAGTTGGGTAAGGAATTTGCAGTTTACTTTAGAGAGGAGGGCATTAAAGGTTTCTGGATGGAAGTTAGAGAGTTTGCGACAAATGATACATCTAGGAGGGTTTGAGAAGTGGGGAGTGAACCTAAGCACTTTTATATGGGAGTGATCGCTCAGGGTGTTTGGTAGGGTTTCAGGGTTATCATATTTGTAAGGATTAGATACAAGTACCCAGTCAATATGAGTACTTGATTTGTGAGAGTTGTTTGTATGAGTAGGTTGGGAGTTTAGCTATGTAAAGCCATATAAATTAATATGAGTATTAGAGTTTGGATTGCTGAGAGTTAACCAGTTAATGTTGACACCCCCAAGGAGGATAGTTTCATTGGGGATGTAAAGAGGACCGCAATAAGTCCCTGTAAACCAGAAATCGAGTCAACCACAGTTCCGTAAAAACGTTTATTCGTCCAAACCACAACAACACGAACCACAATCCAGTTAAGCGCTTTCACTCTGTAATTACCGAGCTTCATCAGAACAAAATACATTACCATTACAATTCTTAAATACCAGAACATTGTCAGGTGATGTAAAATCGTGACCAATAAAATTCCTGAATATCAGTTCAAAATTCTATTTGTTGGTATTAATTTAAAAAGTGTGTAATCCCTACCTATCTATTGTATGTCAGTTTAAAAATTAAAATAAACAGTCTATATGAACACTATTATCCAAACAAAACTGTAAAAATACTAATAATAATAATAATACATTTTTACATCTCACACGGCTTATTACCCAATTATAACCGTAATAGATGTAAAAATGTAAAGATGTAAAAATGTATTATTATTATTAGTAGTATTTTTACAGTTTTGTTTGGATAATATTGTTCATATAGACTGTTTATTTTAATTTTTAAACTGACATACAATAGATAGGTAGGGATTACACAATTTTTAAATTAATACCAACAAACAGAATTTTGAACTGATATTCAGGAATTTTATTGGTCACGATTTTACATCACCTGACAATGTTCTGGTATTTAAGAATTGTAATGGTAATGTATTTTGTTCTGATGAAGCTCGGTAATTACCGAGTGAAAGCACTTAACTGGATTGTGGTTCATGTTGTTGTGGTTTGGACGAATAAACATTTTTACGGAACTGTGGTTGACTCGATTTCTGGTTTACAAGGACTTATTGCGGTCCTCTTTATTCCTTGCCTTGGCTGTGGATTTTTATTCCTGGTTTTGTCTGTTTTTGCCTTGTTCATTGGAGATGTGTTGAGAAAAGTATGAAAGAATATTTTCAAGCAGAGGAATGTTGTCTCCTGGAGGAATATAGATGGTTGCTACTGTGATAGTGGTGTGGTCATTGATTTTAAGGTTAGCTGTAAGTAGTTCAGCAGGAGAAAAGGATGGGATAGGTTTCATAATACTTGTAATGGTGAGATGGTTGGAGTAGAGGATGGCTACGCCACCCCCTTTTTTGTTTAGGCGATCTATGCGGAGTATATTATAACCAGGGGGAGAATGTCTTTATCAAAGGTTTGGTGTTTTAGCCAAGTCACTGTTAGGGTGATGACATCAGGGGTGTGGAAGGCTATCCATGCATGGATTTCACTAACTTTGTTTAGAATGCTATGGGCATTCATAGAGTAAAAGGAAATATGCTTGTTTGAAGAGGATGAGTTTATTAAGTAGGGAGAGGTAGAGTTATGCGTGGTGGGGTGATGGATGGGTCCAGAATTTATGAGGGAAAGATGGAAGGAGTATTTCCAGCAGCTTCTGAATGAAGAAACCCTGCAGAAGCTGTACTGCCCCATGATGAGAGAAGAAGAGGAGCCCACCCTAGAAGACGTAAGAACAGCATTAAGGAAGATGAAGTCAGGGAAAGCAGCAGGCTCAGATGAGTTTGCAGCAGATATGATAAAGATGCTGGGTGAGATAGGGGAGAAATGTCTCCTGTGGTTACTAATAGCAGTGTGGAGATAAAGGTGTATCCCATATGACTGGAGAATAAGCATACTTGTGCCAGTGTACAAGAACAAAGGGGATATCCAGAACTGTGGGCAATACAGAGGCATCAAACTCCTAAAACATTGCATGAAAGTTTTGGAGAGGCTGAGTGATAAACGGACATGCAGAGAAGTAGAATGTAAGATGGGAGATGAGCAGTTTGGATTCAGATCAGGATTCAGCACAATTGACCCGATGTTTACATTGAGACAGACACTTGAGAAGAAGCTAGATATGAGGAGAGAGTCCAACTGGGCATTCCTAGACTTGGAGAAAGCTTTATAACAAGGTCCCAAGAAAGCTGATCTGGGCAGTACTGCAGTGGTTTGAAGTCCCAGAAACATTGGTAGAATTAGTGCAAGCTATGTATAAGGACCCAGTGACTCAAGTATGAGCAGTGTTCGGCCTCACAGAGGGGTTCCAGTGGGAGTGGGTGTACATCAGGGTTCAGCTCTGAGCCCACTGCCATTTATACTGGTGATGGAGTATATTAGCAAACAGGTTGAATGGGAGGGACCAACTCGGCTACTGTGTGCAAATGATGTGGCAGTGCAGGCAGACTCTGAGCTAGGACTTCAGCAGTGGATAGGAGAATGGAATGCAAATCTGAAGGCACATGGGATGAAACTAAGCACAGATAAGATGGTGATAATGGCAGCAAATTGGGGAAATCAGAGGAAGCTAAGAATAGAGATAGAAGGGAAGATAGTGGAACAGGTAGACAGCTTCACGTATCTGGGAGGGGTAGTTTAGGAGAAGGGTAGTCTGAATGAAGAGGTCAAAGCTAGAATCAGAGGGGTTGCAGCCAACTGGCATAGAATATCAGGTGTAGTCTATGTCAGAAGAATGCCAAAGAAGTTGAAAAGTAAACTGTACAAGACAGTGATGCAACCAGTACTACTGTATTGTACAGAAACCTGGACAGTAAAGGCAGAACAGTTGAAGAAGCTAAAGGTGATGGAAATATAGTGCCTGAGAAAGGTGGTAGGATGCACACTGTGGGACAGGCGAAGAAATAAGGACATAAGAGCAGAAGCCAAAGTAGCTCCAAATGCAGAAAAGATCAAAGACAACAGGTTATAATGGTTTGGGCACATGTGTAGAAAAGAAGACAATCTGGTGAGGAAGATTTGGGACAGACAGGAAGAAGGTAAGAGGAAGCAAGGATGTCCAGCAAAGAGATGGATGGATTGTGTGAAAGAAGATCTGCGACAGTCAGACATGCATGTTGAAGAGGGCAGGAGTGTGGCAGTGAATCGAGAGAGTTGGCGACAGTTAACACAATACCCTGACCCCATGTAGAAAAAAATGGGAAAAAAGGGGGCTGATGATGATGACCTAGCCTGGCATTCCATAACGACAGATTCTTGGGTGCAGACGATGATTACCAGAGGTTATCACATCCCTTTTGATCTTAACCAAGGCCGCAAAAGTGAATCCTCAATGTTCCACCCAGTCAGCAGGATGCAGCAGCACAGGAAATTCAAAAGCTGCTTCTAAAAAGAGTCATCCAGACAGTCCCACCAGACCAGATAGAATCCAGATTTTAGTCAAAGTTCTTTTTGGTGCCAAGAAAGATGGGACTGGAGGCCAATTTTGGACCTCAGCATCCTAAACAAGTTTGTCAGACAGACAAAATTCTGGATGGTCACGGTTCAATCTGTCCTCCTTTTTCTGGAGAAAGATGGCTGGATGTGCTCGATTGATCCCCAGGATGTGTATTATCATACAAAAATGGAGAAATGTTACAGGAGATTTCTCCACTTCGGCTGGGAGCCAGTCACTACCAATTTCAAGTCCTGCCCTTTCGTCTGTCCACAGCCCCCAGAGTGTTCACCAAATGTATGACAGTGGTAACAGCTCACTTGAGACTGCAAGGATTCCGGGTGTTTCTGTAGCTAGACGATTGGCTCCTTACCGTCCCTACTAAGCGTCTACTGTTTCTCACCTTGCACTACACTCTACAACTAGCAATATCCTTAGGGATCTCAATAAACAAAGAAAAGTCAAAACTGGTACCTACTCAAAATTCTGAGTTCATAGGAGCAACATTCGACACACGGTTTTGCCTGGTTGCCCTTCCACTTCACAGACTCCAAAGACTTAAGATCTCAACTCCAATTGATACTCTCTCAGATCAAAGTCCCAGCTCGTGCAGTCCATCAACTACTAGGATCAATAGCAGTAATGATTACTATAGTTCCTCTAGCAAGACTACACATGAGACTACTACACTGGCTCCTGGCGTCACAGTAGTCCCTTTTAATACACCCTGTGTCTTTTCCAATCCGCATAGCAAACCGCTGCAAACAAGACTTGAATTGGTGGATGAAGCCAGAAAATGAATTATGGAGTCGCCCCTTCTTACCCTCTCAGCCCAAAGCCAGAGTGACCAGGGACGCATCCCTGATGGGGTAGTGAGGCATTTTCAGGGAAAGACAATCCAAGGCACTTAGTCACCCATGGAGACCAACTGGTATATCAATGTCCTAGAACTGAGGGCAGTGTTTCTGGTATTGCAAGCATTCCAATTTGTCCTCCCATCAGGGACAATTGCTATCCAGTCGGACAACATGTCGGTCGTCTGGTATATCAGCAAACAGGGGGGTACCAAATCCTACCCATTGTGTCGAGAAGCCATGAGAGTTTGGCAATGGGCGATATTTTCCAACCACTTTCTGATAGCAATGCACATTCCTGGGGATTCCAGCGTGATTGCGGACAAACTGAGCAGATGCATTCTCCTGCCTCATGAGTGATCCCTCAATCCTGTCATAGTGGCAGAGATTTTCGGTCACTGGGGTCAGACTTGCTGCAATCTGCATCTTCCACGAACCACAAATGCAGCCGCTACTTTGCCCTAATCCCCCTCAGGAGAAGTCCCCGAGGGATGCTGTAGTACACAATTGGCCCACGGGACTACTTTATGCCTTTCCTCTGATCCCACAATTTCTAACGAAAGCTCTTCAGTTGAGAAGCAAAGTAATCCTCATTGTACCCTATTGGCCCCAACAAGTCTGCTTCCCTTTCCTTTGGCCTCACCTGGTGACCATGGACTCTGGATCCAGCTCTGGGATTACTATCACATCCACAAGGGTTGATCCATCCAACCCTATCGAGCCTCAAGTTGACAGCTTGGTTCCTCCTCTTCCAGTAATTGCCAGGCAAAATAATCTTTCATCCCCTGTACTAAAGATTCTTCTGACTTCCCATAAACCATCCACCAGGAAAAGTTATCTTGGCAAATGGAACAGATTCATGTTTTTGTCTTGAGAAAAAGGACTAGACCCCTTTTCAGCTTCGATTAGTTCGGTTTTGGAGTATTTATTAAATCTACTCCATTCAGGAGCTTCAGCTACTACTGCTCGCATCTACTTGGCAGCTATCTCAAACTTTCACAGTGGTTTCTAAGATTCCTGTTTAATATCTCACCGCCTCTGTAAAACTTTCTTGAAGGGGGTCACACATATCAAACTGCCCTTCAAAGAGCCAGTGGAACCTGGGGATTTGACCTTGGTCTTACAAACTTTGACTCATCCTCCCTTTGAGCCTGCTGTCACTTGCAATATGAAATTTTTGTCTTGGAAAACTTTATTCTTGGTAGCAATTACCTCAGCAAGAAGAATATCAGAATTGCAGGCTTTGTGAGTAAAACGCCCACATAGTTTTCCACAAAGAGAGAGCATCACTTCGGACTAACCTGTCCTTTCTACCCAAAGTTGTTTCAGAATTCAGTATTAATCAATCCATTGACCTGCCAGTTTTCTTCCCAAAATTTTCTAATAAAGGAGAATATTGTTTGCACTTATGGGATGTACATAGACAATTAAGCTTCTACTTGGATAGGAAAAAATCACTATGATAATCTGACCAGTTGGTCTTGTCCTTTTCAGGACCCAAATTGGGAAAACCTGTTACTAAAGTAACGTTGGCAAACTGTCTGAAAGACTGTATTTATTTTGCTTACCAACAAAACCAAATGCATCTAACAACTAAAATCAAAGGGCATTTGACCAGATCAGTTGCTTTTCATTCCAGAGCTTCCATGGATGACATTTGTGCAGCAGCCACATGGGCTACTCCTCACACCTTTATCACTCATTACAAATTGGACTTGGTCTCCAGGGGAGAGCATCCTTTGGCTCAGTGGTGCTCGAGAATATCCTTTCATAGGGTCTCCCAGGAAATAAAGTAGCAAGGGACTCCATCCCATCCGTCATGAATGAATGAAGATTAACATCAGATAAAGAAGTTATGTTCTTACCATAACATTCCATCTGTGTTTTTGGTCTTCATTCATTCTTGACATCCCACCCTCCTACCCCCTCTGAAAGACTCCTGGAGGTTCAGATTTGGTCCTAGCGTCATAATAGGCCATTTGCTCAGACAAAGCCTCCACTTTCCTTTCTTACGGGCAAACTTGATCTGAGGAGATGAGGAGAGGGACACTTTGGGTAATCTTAGCTTGAGATTTTTTTGGCTGGTGCGAGCTTGTTATAACAGCCGAGTCGGTTCCGAGGACGGAACCAAGACCCATCCCTCATGAATAAATGAAGATCAGCAACACAGATGGAACATTATGGTAAGCACATAACTTCTTTTTTTCACCTCCTCTTTTTGCATTTTATAAGGAGCTACCCATCTAAACCCAGGACTGTTTAATCTCAGAAAAGGGAAAGATAATCTAGTGAAAGGTAGAAAGGGCCAATTCAGAAAGAACTTCTAGGGAGACCATAAAGGAAATCCTGGGGGGCATAGTAGGCCTTCCTGAACAGGGAGCAACCATGTCTGATTGGAATTCCTCCTACCCCAGCCCATGCCCCATACCTAGAATTGCTAGTAAACTGACACAGTGGCTTCCTGTGGGGGGGGGAATGTAACAAAAGACAGATTAGTGTTCTGGGTTATTGCAAAGGAATATTTATTTATTTATTATTTATTTATTTTACATTTGTTGACTAGGAGTGCCCGACTGAGCACAAGCCCTTTTTCAGCGGAGGCCCAAGGAGAAAAGCTCCAAAAATATGTACAAAGAAATTAAGATAGAATTAGAGGTATTAAGCAGTATCATGTTGCATACAGTTTATAACAATTTAAAATGCATAACAATTTAAATAATACTATAAACAAAAGGATCGTATCAATAAAAGTATAATAAGAAATATGTTACAGTTAATTAAATTTGCTAATATAAGGTTCAGTAGACAGAGTATATCATAAGCTTAGGAAGTTAATTAAGAAAGTTTTCTAGTTGGGGTTCAGTGAGCAGAGTAAAGCTAAAGATTAGGTGGTTACAAAAAGCATAGGATGTGTGTTATTCAAGTTAAGTTTTAAGAGTTAGTTAGACAGTACTAAAATATTTATTATAGGTAATGATCAGGGAGGGTGCGTACAATGGCAGGTCCAGTGATTTTTTAAATAGTCTGTGGTGGCTAACTTAAATTGTTTGGGATGAGTCAGGTTCCTAATTTCTAGTTGGAGTTTGTTCCATGCGTTAGAGAGGTGGTAAATATATGTTTCACCCCGTCTTGGACTTAGGTTTGCAAATGTTTAATAGGTCTTGCGTTGCACTTCGGAGGAGTCTGTTGGGGGCATAGTGGGAGATGAGGGGAGATAAACTAGAACAGAAGCCAGGCTGATATAGATTGGAGTGTATGATTTGGAGTTGAGATTGTAGGAACAAGTGAGGTAGTTTAAGCCAGTTCAGGGATTTTAGGGAGACACAGTGATGAGATTTATATGTTTGTTGAGCTGCAAATCTAGCTATCTTATGATAGGTTGATTCTAGTTAGGTAAGTAGGGAGGAGTTGAGATTTGTGAGTGCTTGGGAGCAGTAAGTTAAGCAGGGTAGGAGGTAAGCATGGGTAAGAGAGATCCTAGCTTCAGTGGTGAGGAATTTATTATTCCTGTACAGGAGTCCTAGCTTTTTTTTGATAAAGTTGTTAATGTGAAGATCGAATTTTAGTGGGTCATCAGTGGTAATGCCAAGCAGTTTTATGCTAGTTTTGACTTCTATAGGAGTATTGTTAAGGGACTTGATGGAGAAGCATAGTTTAATGTGGTTTGTAGATTTTAAGTAGAAAAAGTAGCAATTTTGTTTTCTTAGGGTTGAGGTTGAGCTAATTATTAGTTAGCCACATCTCTACTGAGTTGAAAGATGTCTGGCTATTTGCGTGACGTTCTGAGGGGGAATTAGTGGGTCTATATCATATATTCGAAATTCCAAAATACCGAACACCATAAGTTCGAACTTGGAATTTCGAAATATGATAACATCGAACACTCAGAATAGCAAATTTTTTCCCAGGGAAAAAATTTGCTGTTCTGAGAAACATACACACAACACAAGCATACCAAAATAAATAAACCACACACATAGAGTTAACAAAACCCAACCCTACACTAAACCATACATACATTCCTAACTATCCACTTACCTTAACCCGCACCCTAACCCTAAGGTCCGTAACTGTCACACACATACCCTACGAAACTATACACAAACAAACTAATTAATACACACACATACAATTAACAAAACCCAACCCTACACTACACCTTACATACATTCCTAACTATCCACTTACCTTAACCCGCATCCTAACCTTAAGGTCCGTAACTATCGCACCACAGTGGAGGAAATAGCAAAGCCATGGAATGGCCCACCAAAATCTTGCCCTAGGTAAGATTTCGATGTTCCGGGGCTTCGCTATTTTCATCCTTCGATGTAGTGGGTTTGATATTATAACATTCGAAGTTTTATAACTTCAGAGTTATAATATAGACCTGAATTAGCGATAGTGATGACTGTAGAGTCAACTGCGTATTGGACAGTGTTAGATTGGGGACAAGAGGAGTGAAGTGAGTTGGTAAAGATATTAAAAAGTAGAGGTCCAAGAATGGATCCTTGGGGGACACCTGTTCTAACTGAAAGAGGGGTAGAAAGTGCAGAGTCCCATCTCACTGACTGCTGCCTATCAGAGAGATAGCTAGAGAATCATGCAACTGTATCAGGGGAGACATTTAGGTCTGCCAGTTTAAGTAGAAGAGAGTGTGAGACTGTGTCAAAAGCTTTTGACAGATCAAGGAATAGGCAAGACATGAGTTTATGATTGTCTTTGGCTAGGGTTATGGTGTTGAGAAAGGATAGTAGAGCTGTGGTTGTACTATGTTTGGGACGGAAGCTATGCTGTGTTGGAGTGAGCAGATTTTCATGTGTGAGATAATACGTAACTTGATGTATACATTTCTCAAGGACTTTAGAGAGAGGGGAGAGGATAACGATTGGTCTGAAGTTAGAGATTTCAGTGGAGTTACCTCCTTTATGAATAGGATGAGTGTAGAACTGTTTCCAGGTAGATGGTACTTTGTACTCAGAGATGGACCGATTTATTAGGATAGATACTGGTATAGCAAGGGAGTGTGCAGCAATTTGGAGAAAATAGGAAGGTATGTTATCTGCAGAAACAGAGCATGGTTTGAGCTGAGAGAATAGAGTTTTGATATAGTTAGTGGGAACAGGTTTGAGAGAGAAGGAGTTGACTGAGTTAATGTTTGAGAGGGTATAGGGAGGTTAGAAGTATTGTTGTTTGAGAGATTGGGGTTAAAAAGTTTGGAAATAGATTCAATAAAATAGGTGTTGAAAGTATTGGCAGTTTCATCAGGTGACTTTTCGGGACATGGATTAGGTGAAGTTGGGTTGCCTGGATGCAGTACCTGGTTTATAGCATTCCAGAATTATTTTTGGTCAGATTTTAGTGTTTTTGGGGGATTATAATAGAAATCCCTCTTGACTTTGTTGAGGAGATTTTATGTTTGATTTTTAGGTTCTTTATACTTTTACAAGTCAGTTGGTAGCTTAGATTGTATCCATATTTTCCATGCCCTAACTCTGGTTTTCATAAGGATACGGGTGGATTTAGATAGCCAGGGAGAAATGTTTGCTTTTATCCAAACTTTTCGGGGTGGAGCTAGAGAATTTAATATGTTAAAGAAGGTTGATTAAAGGCATTTACTGCATCGTCTAGTGGAAGCTGTGTAAGGAAATTCCAGTTAACTCTAGAGAGGCAGGTTCTAAGTGTATCAGGGTTAAAGTTGGAAAGTTTGCAAGAGGTGATAAGCCGGTGTGGTTTAGAGAGATGGGTGATGGTATATCGAAGTACTTTTATAGGTGAATGATCACTAAGGGAGTCAGGTAGAGTTTCTGGATTGTGGTATTTACTGGGATTGGCAGACAGGAGTTCCGCTGTGGCGACCCCTAACCGGGGAAAACCTGAAAGACACAACAACAACAACTGGGATTGGAAACAAGTATCCAATCAATCAAGGAGTTTGAAGAATGAGAGTTGTTAGTACTGGTAGGTTTAGATATTAGTTGTGAAAATCCATTTAGATTTAGATCACAAAGAGGATTACTGGCCTCAAACAGATGCCCTACACTGACCGTCTCAAAAAATTCCAGCTTTACTCCATAGCATATCGCTTACTCCAAGGTGATCTCTGCCTAACATATAAAGCTATGTCAAACCCAGAGCTTTTGGACATGCTATACCTAAAGAAATCCCAATCCCTCCGAGCTACATGCATGCTCTAGGGACCTAAACCTTGTCACCACAATAAACAGGACATGCTGGAAGGATAGATTCCTGTCCCAGAGACTTCCCATACTCTAGAACAAGCTACCCATCTATGTCAAGCAAAGTTCCTCATTAGCACTCTTCAAGAAAAATCTTGATGAGTGGATGGGAAATAGGAAATACATCCCGGGGATCACTTCTGTGGCTTTGCTCGACAGGGTCACAGGAAAATAACTTTCTTGGGTGGCATAAGCCAGGGAACCTTGTCGGCTAGGCTTACATAGGCCCTTGGGCCGATAGCCTTGTACCTACCTATGAACCTGTGTGATGTGGTGAGTTTGGATTATTAAGGTTGTGCCAATTAATGTTTATGTCACCAAGAAGGATAGTTTCATTAAGGAAGTTTTGGGAGAGATAAGAGAGTATATTTTCCAGTAGGGGAATGTTGTCCCCTGGTGGAATATGTATGGCTAGTAATGGGATGGAGGATAGTACAAGAAAAAACAGTCAGCCAGTACAATCAAGTTTTGGAGGCAGGGTACAGCTAGATGTAAGGCAAACAGGCAGGCCTAGAGTCAAATGTAAAACGGGCCTTTCTTGTTTGTACTTGTTTTTATGCTTTTTCTACAGAAATGAGAAGCTTTAAATTAACTTTGAAGGAGAGAAATGTACTGTAGTTTAGCCAGGGGTTTAGGAAAGAAAAAAACAGTAATATAGGTGTCAAAATATGAATCCTTTTAAAGTCGGAGTGATAAAGATAAAGTCAGGGATTTACTCTAAACAGTAAAAGTAACAGTCAAGAGTGGGTGAGGTAGGAGGAAAGAGCAGACTTGAAAGATGGAGGCTGGCGTTCGTGATAACGTGCTCACAACTGGTAAGTTATCTAGATAATTCAAACTCCAGCAGGAAATATTGCTACATAAAGCAGGGATTCCTTCTACCCAAGAGGATGGAACACATCTGTTATGACACATTATTCAGGAACTTCTGGAACAGGTCACCTATTAGAAAGGAACACCAGACTCCTTTTTTTTTTCCTGATTTACACATCTTTCTTAAATCTCAATTTACCTAATGACTTAATGACTCTGGTTCACTTCCATCACTTACATTAATAGAAGAGAAAATAAAGCATGGTGACATTTTCATTATTTTCTTGCAGAGTGTATATGGTGTGTGTGTGTGTGTGTGTGTGTGTGTGTGTGTGTGTGTGTGTGTGTGTGTGTATATGTGTATATTTTGTTTTTTAACAATTGTCATTCACTCCCAACATTGCATAAAGTGCTTAATTCCTTCTTTCCCTTAAATCGTACTCATCTTCCTGAGCATTATTCTGCATGCATTGTTTCCACAAATTACATTTTTGTTGTAATTTGCTCCTTCCGTTTCCTAAAGGTCATACCTCCAGTTCTTTTATCTCCCTTACAATAGTAAGTACTTCAATTACATTTGGATTAGAATTTGATTTACATTTTTTAGTAATTGATTTTTGACACCCAGTAGCATTAAACTTATTAAGGTTTTTCTATGATTAGAAAATTCAGATTCTGTTTCCAAGCTAAAAAGAATTGCTGCAAACACTGCCACTGCCATGACACAGAAGGATAAATCCCTAACCATGGCCCAGGCAACCTGGTTTAATTAGTGGCTCAGGCAGTGAGAGACGGGTATGGCCATCCCTGGGAAAGGCTTTAACTTTGGCATTCCCTGAGGGAGAGCTATGGTCTGTAGCGGGGACCGGCGGGGTCAATCATAAGTTTAAAAAAATACCCTAATGGATGCATTTTGTGGCACAACCCCCAAGAACGCCATTAAGTTTCATGATGGCCCCAGCCTAGAGTGGAGATAGTCTGGGGACTATAGAAGCGGCTTATAGACCAAGAGATAGATGGAGGCATTGGGATAAGCCAGAAGGAATGAACCAGAAGGGGGGGATTACTCCTAACTTTCCATGAACCCCAGAAAATCTGTTCTGTTTTAGATCTTTCAAGAATGAGCATATACCCAAGTGAAAAAGTTCAAAATGTTGGCCTGTAAGACTTTCTTCCCCTCTTGCTTCCCAAAGCATTGATGGTCACCGTGGAACTAAAGAATATCTACCTTAACATTTTAATCCAAAGTGTCTACAGGTGTGTTCTCAGATTTGTAGCGGTAAGGGTTGCATTATCAGTTTATCCCACTGGCTTTTGGATTGCCCACAGCCCCCAGTGTATTTACAGAGTTGCCTACTCCAGTAATTGTTTTTTGTAGTGCATCTTGACTTACTTGAACAACTGCCTCATCCTGGCAGCTTTTCAGGAGGAGGTGAACAGGGTTCTTTCCGAAGTCATGAATCTTTTCCAGAGTCTGCTACTTACTCTCAACATTTAGAAGCACAGCATCCTCTCCCCCTGGAGAGTGATATTTCTGAGTCTCTTTTGGGCAGCAACCTTTAGAGGACCTTTCTTCCATTAGTCAATGTGAAATACTTAGAAGTTTTTCCTGAAGCTAGTAGAACAGAAACAGGCTATAGCCATAGCTTGTGTCAGAACTCTACCGATGATTCCTAAGGGCAGACTACATATCAGAAAACTCCAGTGGCACCTAAGATCCAATTTGAGCAACACTCCCAGTCACTGGAAAAAACAATTAAGGATGCTGGTACAGTGTAATACTTCTACTGGGGAGTTTGTCATAATACCCTCCCACCTCATGACAGCCTTACAAGCTCTACATTTGCGGACTATGGGAGATGCATGTGAAGTGCATGCTCTGTTCTGAGCGTGTGCAGTCTCATTACCAGTGTTGTACCACTTGCAAGACCAGAGCTCTCCCAGCTCTTAATGTTGCTGCTGCAGTGAGCAGGCTCCCTTCCCCCTGGATGATGGAGCTGACATCAGCCACTCATTCCCATCCCCCCAAACAGTTCCTCCAATACCTGCACTGCTAGTCAAAAAGTGATGGCACCCTTTTAGACCAGTAACTAGTTCTGCCCTCACATGGAAATCTAAGGGGAAAATCAAGTGCTTCTCTCAGTGGTAGAACAAAGCATACCCATGCACCCTAACCTTGGAGGCACTGCATCTCACAGCTTGGATGATCTGATCCCTCTGCCTTGTAGGCACCAGTGTACTAAGAACATTCTGAATGCTCTTTGAGAGTCTAGCAAGCCTATCACTAGGACATCTTATCTAACTTGTGCCATACTAGATGGTAGCATCCTCAGATTTGCAGTGGTGAACCTGATCCGTTGGTACCTCTCTAAGCTTTCTGAAGTAGGTTTGGCTTACAATTCCACTTCCATTAAGGTCCATCTCTTAGCTTTCCCATCTTGTTTGCCTCTATATTCTCCATTAAAAAAAATTCTTAAAGGAGTGCTATGTGTAAGGCCATTACAGAAAAGAGTAGCACTCCCTGGACCTAAATTGTGTCTTGAAAAAAACTTAACTAAATCTCTCTGAGCTAGCAGCCACAATGCACCACTGTGAAGTCACATGTGACCGAGTTCCATATTGCACCATTTGTGAAACAGAAAACTGTTATACTTCTAGACATCACATTAGCCAAGAGAGTTTTCGAACTTCAAAACTTTAATGTGCAAGGTTTTACAGCAGGGCAACTGGTAACTTTGTTGTTTCACAGCAGGAGGTCTTCCGTTTTGATTATTGGCTGGGGTACCTTCTGTCTAGAGTTCACATGTCCTACCTGTGTTTGGAGTGGGTTTTCTCTGAGTGCTGCAGTTTTCTCTCACTTTCTAAACACATGCAGTAGGTGGATTGGGCTCACTACATTGGCACTAGATGTGAGTTTGCATGTCTATATCTATATGTGGTACAGAACACAACCATGGCAGGTATAGCCACCCATTAGGTGTGAGCATTGGCTCTAAATGATTGTCACTGTTGATGGGGTACCCCAACTCCATGTGCAAAAATAGGGTAAAAGGGGCTGTGGACGGATGGAGAACAAAACCCCTTCCTTCATGTCCATAGTTGTAACAGGGTTCTACTTAAACCAGATAATTCAGTTACTTATTTTCTTCCATACATCCCAAAATAAGAAAGAATGAGAATTTTACCTTCCTTGGATGTGCACATGCTATTAAAATATTAGTTACACAGGGCATTCGACACTAGAAAATGTAATCAGTTGTTCATTTCATTTGCAGCAAAGAAAGAGGAAGAACTTGCCTAAACAGACCATTTCTAAATGGCTAGCACAAAGGAATGTAAACTAGTAGTAGATGTTCGAATACATCACTTTTGCACTTCCACGTCCCTCCCACCATCCTGTTTTGAGTTTTTCTACTGCCTTGGATTGTAAACGTCCTGGATCGAGGTATGGTATACCTTTTCACTAAAAAAATTCTCCCTCCCCCCTCTTTTTAGGGTGTTGGTTTTGCTAGAGTCTGGGTGGCTTTCTCAAGGAGGTCTGTTACTTCACTCCCCACTTCCTGGGTAGGTTGGGATCCTCTTTACCTTAGCTGTTGTCCAACTATAATTCCATCCTTGGCTCTATTATCCTTATAGGTTCATAGGTAGGTACTAGGCTATTGGCCCTAGGGCCTATACAAGCCTAGCCAAAAAGGTACCCTGGCTTTCGCCACCCAACAAAATTATTTTCCTGTGCCCCTGTCAAGCAGAACCACAGAAGTGATCCCCGGGGTGAATTTCCTATTACTCATCCAATCATCAAGATTTTTCTTGAAGAGTGCTAATGAGGAGCTCTGTTTGACATAGATAGGTAGTCTGTTCCAGAGTATGGGAAGTCTCTGGGACAGGAATCTATCCCTCCAGCATGTTCTGTTTATTGTGGTGACAAGGTTTAGGTCCCTAGAGCATGTAGCTCAGAGGGATTGGGATTTCTTTAAGTGGAGCATGTCCAACAGCTCTGGGTTTGACATAGCTTTGTATGTTAGGCAGAGATCGCCTCTGAGTAGGCGATATGCGACAGAGTAAAGCTGGAGTTTTTTTAGATGGTTTGCGTAAGGCATCTGTTTGAGGCCAGTAATCCTCTTTATGAGGTATTTTTGCAGCCTTTCCAGTTGTTGTAGATGTCTTGTGAGGTACATACCAAAAGGGGTGTTGTACTCTATAATGGGTCTATTGAGTGATGAGTAGAGGGGAACAATGACCTCTTTTTTTCTGGATGAGAAACCTTTTGTGATGAGGTGTGTCACGTAGAAGGATTTCCTGACCACTGTGGCGATGTGATTATCAAAGGAGAGACTACTGTCCACCTGTGTCCCAAGGTCTCTTATCACACTTTCGGTGTTAAGTAGACTACCGCCTATGTGGTAGTTCATGGGTACAGAGTTTTTACCAAAGGGATGACAGTGCACTTTTTGGCATTGAGCTTGAGACCATGTCTTTGACACCAGGCATCTGTCTCAGTGAGGCCCTTTTGTAGGATGTCCACATCATTAGGAGTTTCAATTATGGCTCCTAGTTTGCAGTCATCTGTGAATTTAGTTAGCCAAAGACCTTCTGTGTTAGCCTGTACTTCAGAGAAGTAGATACCAAACAGGAGAGGACCCAGGACTGAACCCTGTGGTACTCCACTTGTCACTGGTCTGTAGTCTGATTTGGAGTCTGCTACTTTCACAGTGTGGGTTCTGTCAGTAAGCCAGTTGGCAACCCATCTTGTGACATAGGGATTTTTACCTAGTTTAGTGAGTTTCTCTATAATTCCAGAGTGGGGGATGGTGTTGAACGCCTTAGCGAGATCTAGATAGGCTGTGTGAACCACCTTACCCTCATCTATGGCTTTGGTGACTACTTCAAAGAAGTCTATCAGGTTTAGGAGACATGATCTGCCTTTTGCAAACCCAAACTGTGTGGGGTCCAGAGTTTGGAGATCTCCAATGTCTTTGTTTATGAGTTCCATGATGATATGTTCCATGGCCTTGCAGACGAGGCTTGTCAGGCTAATGGGGTGGTAGTTCCCGGGGTCTGTTGTGCCCCCCCCCTTTGTGGAGTGGAATAACTGTCACGGTGCGCCATTCAATGGGCACAGAGCCTGAGGTGAGGCTATGATTGAACATGGTACTTCAGTGGGGTGCCAGCTCATTCTGTAGTTCATGTAGAGGGCAGCCTGGGATGATGTCAGGTCCCATGGATGCTGTGTTCTTGGCTTTGGAGAGTGAGGTTTTTACCTGTGCAGCCCTGATTACAGGAACTTTGCATTCTTCTGGTATAAAGATGGGCCCTTTAGGGGGTGAGAGGGGGGTAAAGTTAGCACTGAACCTATCTGCCAGGATGTTGGCAATATCAGTTGGTTTTGTATATTTAGTGTCATTGTGCTGTAACTCAGAGCAGATCTGAGTGTTGCCATTGAGATTTTTGACATAGCTATAGAATGCTTTGTGGTTGTCTTTAGAATCAGTGGCAATTTTGTTTTCTTAGCTAGATTTGGAGAATTTTATGGGGGATCTCAGCTTCTTACTGAGGCTGACCAGGGAGTTCCTCCAATCGTGGGGTTTTACTCTTTTTTGCAACAGTTTCTTTCTTCTGTTGTAGAGTTTGTTTATGGCAGAAGACCACCAGATTGGCTTCCTTTTTTTGGAGGATAGCATCTTGGTTCTGTTAGGAATAGCACGATCCATGCACTCGTGTAAGTGCTTATAAAGTGCATTTGTGTAGGACTCAGCAGTCGTACCTCTATAGTCCATCTGCATGTGTGTCGTGAAGTTTGCCACTTCTGTCTTAAGAAGCGTGAAGTTGGCTTTGGAGAAATTTTTTACGGTTGTTTTCCTAATGGGGGGTGGGAGTGGGATGTGGATGTCTAGGGTGATTAGCTTGTGGTCGGATCTGACCAACGAGTAGCTGACCTCTGGTGTGGAACACCAGTCACCCATGTTGGTGATGACCAGGTCTAGGATATTGCTGCCCCTGGTGGGGGTTTGGATAAGTTGATCCAAAGCGTTGGAATTGATGATTTCCAGAAAACATTGAGCAAAAGAGTTGGTACATGAGTAGTTTTCCCAGTTAATGGTAGGATAGTTGAAATCACCCATTATTAGAGTGTTGGGTTGTACCTTAATATTTTCCAGTGTATCAAGAAAAGAGGAGCGGGAATCCTGGGGCATGGTGGGGGGTCTGTAGCAAGCTGCAATCTGGATTGCATTTTTGCCCAGAGTTAGTTGAACTTGGATAATCTTGGATGCATTATGCTGAGCAGCTAGCTTGGAGGTGTGGATATCCTTAATGAATATGGACATGCCTCCACCTTTAGTGTTTCGGTCCGGGTTTGGTGGCCGAAAGGTGTGGTATGAATTATAGCCTGGTAATGCAGGGGTGCTCTCTGGAGCTTTGAACCAGGTCTCTGTCACTGCACAGATGTCAATGTTCTCTATTTTAATGAGTGCCTCGAGTGAGTACATTTTCAGGTTTAGACTTCTAGCATTGAGTAGCATTACCCTCAAATTTTGCTTCCTTGTACCTGTTACGGTGGTGAATTTGTCATTTGAACCTTGCCTAAAAAAGGCACTATAGTGGTGGCAAGAGCCTTTGCCAGTATCTGGAATCCCAAGGTCGACAGGTGCTGGCCATCTCTGGCAAAACAGCGTGGTCTGTCGATCATGTCATCCCAGGAAGACAGATACTGGATTCCCTTAGAATGACAGCAGAAGCTTAGCCAATTGTTAAAGTCAATCATTTTGTCCTTGTACTGTGGTGTAATTCTGGGTGATGGCAGGATGCTACTCAGGGCTAGGGTCATACCGGCCTAGGCTACAAGATCAGAGAGCTCCTTTATGTCTCTTTTCATGTAGTCCAGGGAGGTACGTCTCAGGTAATTCACACCAACATGGACAATGACAGAGTCATATTTGTACTTGTTGTGGAGTGACCTGAGTGCGTGCATTATGTGGCGGATCCTGGCACCTGACAGGCAGCTGACAGTAACTTTTTCCTTGTTTATCCTGGTGAGTGGAACATCAGTGTGCCTGACTATAGAGTCACCTATGTCTAGAATGTTGGGTACATTATGCCTTATGGGCTGTAGTTGAGTGGCACACTGAGTATGTGTTCTGTGTGTCATTTGGGTTGTGTTGGGGGGTGGAGGTTGCTTGCATTTCTGCTTTGGAGGTCTCTGTTGTTTGGGCAGATTTGTACTGAGAGCCTCCGTGAATGTAGGTGTGTGTTTTGAGCTTCTGTGTGTGTGTTTTGGTGGTGTAGGTTTTGAGGGACTATGTGATGAGTGTGGTGCGGTGCAAGTCTTTACCTTCTCCTCTTGACTGTCTAGGCCAGTCTTTGGTGAAGAGAGCTTTGCTTCCAGTTTGGCTATATAAGTGCATCTCTCACAGGTCGTAGTGTTGGGTGGTAGGAGGAGAGTGTTGTCTGTGTACATGAGGCAATTGCTGCATTGTTCCAAGATGCCCAGATTCATCAGGTAGACAGGAGAAAACACCAGGAGCTGACCTTTAGTCATGCCTGAATAGGTGCTTATTTATTAAGTACTAAAAACTGTTTTCCTCTAGACAAGTGAGGAAAGTTGAGTGCTGTAGTAATTTGTAACTTATTTAGTGCTTACAATGAGTTCTGAACAAGTGCTGAGTTCAAAGAAACGGATGAGTGCTAAAACTAAAAAGCTGGCTAGTTGCAAGGGAAATTTTGAAGTACAGACTTTGTGGCGCCAGGAATAGTTTAACCCCAGTTAAGGGGGGGGGGGCTTTGGAGCTTACAAACAGTCCTGGACACAGCAAATCCGTATCTGTCCTGCCACAGGAAAGGGGGGAAGCAAGCTTAGAATTTTTCTTTTCCAGTAAAGTGGAAATGGGGAAAGCTGGAACAGAAGTTAATTCAACGTTGAGAATCTGATTGGGTTGGCCTTCACAAATGTTCTCTATTAGATTGAGTGAACTAATGACACTAGACTAGGAGGAGTGTTACAGGTCAAATTTGCAGTATGGGCGGGCAACTGCAAAGCCACCAAGTATAAAAACGCACAACACTAGGGAGAGTGGATCAGAAAAATTGCAGTTCCTAGCTGTAGCCACTAAATGAAAGTTCTAAACAGATCAAGGAGCAGACTCGAGAATGCTTTTAACTGTAAACAGACAAAAATGCACATAAAAGCTCGGATAGAACACTCACAAACAGAAAATACAACTCTCAGTATGAAAAAGCAGTTTACAGTTAAGTAATGTTAAAACAGTGTAAAACAGTACATAAAGGCAGTGAAACAATAAAAAAAAGCTTTATAACAGTGCAAAATATAGTAGATCAACTGTATAGCACAATTATAAGTGTTTCAGAAGTGCAGTTCAGTGAAATAACTGTAAGAAATAACTTATCCTGCTCTTGGAATCTTAAGGAATTTCCTCTTATGCAATGCAATCCAGAGGCTGACAATACAAGCAGAACCTTTATAGGACACAGGGTTTATATAGCAGTAAGACTGGAAGAGTTGGAAGATCAGATTACTACGCTGCCCCTGCTATTACCCAATCACTCGTACTACAGAAGGTCAGGAGGCCTTGTTACTCTCAATAATAATGAAGACAATCAGCAGGAAATGGCTGCCAGAAACACAGGAAACTCAAACAAAACTACCAGCCTAGACAACAGGCCTCTATCAAGATTATGCCACCTGAGCAGAACACAGAAACCTCACTTTAAAAGCATAGAAAGAACACCCACAAAGAGAAAATACAAGCCTCAGTATGAAAAAGCAGTTTACAATTTAGTAATTTAAATAAAAATGCAATTATAGTAATGCACACTATTACAGTTCCTAGCTGTAGTCACTAAATGAAAGTTTTAAACAGATCAAGGAGCAGACTCGAGAATGCTTTTAACTGAAAACAGACAAAAATGCACAGAAAAGCTCGGATAGAGCACTCACAAACAGAAAATACAACTCTCAGTATGAAAAAGCAGTTTACAGTTAAGTAATGTTAAAACAGTATAAAACAGTACATAAATGCAGTGAAACAATAAAAAAAGCTTTATAACAGTGCAAAATGTAGTACATCAACTGTATAGCACAATTGTAAGCTTTTCAGAAGTGCAGTTCAGTGAAATAAGTGTAACAAATAACTTTTCTTGCGCTTGGAATCGTAAGGAATTTCCACTTATGCAATGCAATCCAGAGACTGACCAAGCAGGACTTCTCTATATCCTCTCTCGGCAAAAAATCTGTAAGATGGTGTTCATAGGTGTATACTAGACTGACAACCACTACAATGCAACCCAAATGTGTACCACAAGTTACATGTTTTAGATGCTTATATAGTGGTTGATTTACTGATTGCCCCTTTCCATCAGAAACATGGGTGCCAGACCAGGTGTGAATTTTTGATTTCCCATCCAGTGGTCCAAGTTATGCTTAAACAGTGTTAGGGAAGGACTTTGCTTCAAGTGGATGGGGACCCTGTTCCAGGAAAGGGAGTTCTCTGAAATACATATCTTTCTGTCCAACGTGTCCTGTTTATGTTGCAAGCAAAATGTAGGTCTTTATATCTAGCAGTAATGATGCTGTTTGTTTTGCAGATGTGCAAAAGGTTCATCAGAGTGGGGTCCAGGGATGCCTTTATGCCAGGCATAGATCACCTGTTAGTAGTCTACAGGAGAATGAGTATAGAGGTAGGGCTGTGAGATGATCTGCACAGGACATTTGTGTTCATGCCCTGTATCCCTTTTGAAAGGACCCCTTACAGATATTCCAGTTGCACATGTGTCTGGTCAGGTACATAACAAAGGGGGCATTATACTTGATGATTGGTCTGATGAGGGTCAAGTATAATGACTTCCCTGGACCAAGATGCCATGCAGTTATAAGTTGAGCAACATAGAAGAATTTCCTTACTACCTTTGCTGTGTGTTGAACAAAGGCCAGGTTACTGTCTATATGTCATTCCAGATCCCTGACTAGTGGGTCAACTCATAGGGGTGTTTTATTGATGGCATAGTTTTCTGGGGTGGCTGACAAAAGTTAGTGTAATGCATTTCTTTGCATTGAGTTTTAAGTCATGACTTGTCACCAGTCATTTGACTGTTTTAGACCCTCTTGTAAGATGTTAGTGTCTTGGAAGGATTCTGTGACTGCTCCCAGGTTCCAGTCATCTGCAGACTTGATGAGTGAAAGGCCTTTGACAGTAGCCTTGACTTCTGAGAATTAAATGCCAAAGAGGAGTGGGCCCAGGAAAGACCTTGAGGTACTCCACTGGTGACTGGCCTCTTTGAGGAGGTAGTCTCAACAATTCTAACTTGCTAGAGTGGGGTATTGTATCAAATACCTTAGCCAGGTCAAGGTAGGTAGTATGCACTGTGTTGCCCTCATCAATTGCCTTGGTGACCTTCTCAAAGAACTCTGCCAGGTTCAGTAGGCATGACTTTCCTTTGACAAAGCCAAACTGGAATGGTTCCAGTGTTTGAAGGTCTTCTATGCCTTTGGTCATTTCCATGATAATTCTTTACATGACTTTCCATATAAGACTAGTCAGACTAATGGGTCTAAAGTTTCCAGGATCTGTTGATGGTCCACCTTTATGAAGAGGGAAGACTGTTGCAGCTCTCCATTCTCATGGCATGAAGCCTATTTTAAGACTGTAGGTAAATAGTAACTCCAGTGGCCCTGATAGGTCATGTTTTAGAGTTAGACTATTCATGAGGCATCCAGGGATATTATTGGGGCCCACTGATGCTGTGTTCTTGGCCTTAGCGAGCACAGCTAGGGCATGCTGTTTATTTATAGTTGAAGGGGTTATGTGTGAAGGTATTTCTTGAGAGATGGCTGGGGGTGAGTGGGGGTAAAGTTAAAACTGAATTTGTCAGCCAGCAGATTCACTATATTGCCCATTGCAGTGGATGTGGCACCATTACACACGATTTCAGTACACTGTTGTGTGCTGCTTTTGAGGTTTCTGACATAGGTGAATAAGACCTTATGGTTGTAGTTTGTCTGGGAGGCTATCATGACCTTAAAATTTGAGTTATTGGACTTAATTAGCCCTCTTAGCTACCTGTTTCTTTTGATGAGAGAATTCTTATCTTTGTGGGAGTTACACTTCTTGATTTTAAACATGATTTTTTTTCCTTTTGTTGTGTAACCTGTTTAATCTGGAATGCCACCAGGGTGGTTTGTCTTTGGAGTTAGTTTTGGGCTTAAGTTCTGATAGGTACTGCAGCCTGTATGCAGCCATTGACATGGTTGTATTGAGTTTCTGTGAACAAGTCTTCATAGGCTGATGTGTTTTCTAGATTTGGAGGGGCACTGAATTTTGTTCAGCTATCCCTTAATAAAAGGTAGTATGCCTTGGAATAGTTCCTAAATGTTACTGGGTTTCCTGGGGTTACCGAGTCATTTCTGATTTTGAAGGAGATAGCTTTATGGTCAGACCTTTCCAGGAAGGGTATGATGGGGATGGTGCAGCATTCTTCCATATTTGTTAAGTGCAAGGTCCAGTATGTTGCAACCTGTAGTGGACTTATGCACTAACTGATTAAGGGTGTTTCTATTTACGAAGTCTGGGAATCCCTCTGCCTACAGACTTGGAGCCATGTAGGATTCTGACTGTTATAGAAGGATAACTAAAGTACCCCATAAGTAAGGTGTTAGGTTGGATGGCGAGTGTCTCCAGTGGATTTAAGCATGTGCTGTGAGTTTCATGAGACATAGAGGGTGACCTATAGCTTGCTAGGATATGGCACAGGATTTTATCTCTGGTGACTTGTACTTGGAGAAACTCCAGCTCATCATGCTTGTTATTGTATATTGACACACCTCCGCCTTTAGTCCCTGTCTGTGCAGCTGCTGTTCTAAAAGTGTGGAAGGCACTGAAACCTTGCACTGCTGGGGTACTGTGTATGCATTTTGTTTTTATTTAGGCTCCTGGCATTGAGCAGTAACACCTTGAGGTTCAGTTGAGTTAATTTTACTATAGTTATAGATGTGTCAGTTTGGCATTGCCTAAAAAAACTCTGTGGGGAAGGATAACGTTTTAGCCAGTATTTGAAAGTCTAGAGGGGACAGGTGCAGACCATCCCTAGCAAAGCAACATGGTTTGTTAACCATGTCTTCCTGCGCTGACAAATATTGGATTCCCTTAGAATGACACTAGAAACTTATCCAATTGTTAAAATCAATCATCATTTGTCGGTATTGTGGCATCATTCTTGGTGAAGGTAGTTTGTTGCTCAGTGCTATTCTCATACCAGCCTGAGTCACATAGAGAGTTCTGTAAAGTCTCTCTTCATACGGTCTAGGGAGGTACATCTCAGGTCTTTTATACGTACATGGACTTTGATGTTGTGCAGTGACTTGAGTGCATAAGTAATTTGGTGGATCCTGGTTCCAGACATGCAACTAACTATTATCTTCTCCTAGTTCAGCCTGGTTAAAGGGGCATCATTATGTCTTACAGTGGAGTCTCCTCTGACTAGAGTCCTGGGAATTGTGTTCACTTGCCCTATGGGCATTGTATTTGGGAGGCCACTGATCAAGGCTGTATATAGGTTAGGTATTGCTTTTGTTGAGTGCTTTTAGGTTTGCTGAGGATAATCTTTGCTGATGGGTGTTCTAGGAGGTCGTTTTTGTTTAGGATGATTGCATTTAGTTCCTCAGCATATGTTGGTCTATGTGCATGTTGTGTGCTATATGTGGGGAATGCTTTTTTTGTGGTTTGACAACCTGATGTGTGCTCATATGCGACAGTATAGCTTCCAGTGACATTGTGTATGTTCACCTCTCATATACTGTATCCGTTACTTTAAGTATTAAGTGGTTGTCATTAAACTTGAGACAATTGCTATATTATCTCAAGATACCCATATCCACCAAGCTGGCTGCAGAGGAATTAAGAACTTGCATATCCATGTTGTCCAGTCCATAATTGGTGAGCTACATGGGTTAAAAGAAGGCTACTAAAGTGTTTCCTTTTGGGAGGGGTTTGGATGCAGACTAGGCTATATAGTATTGCTGTTCTTCGTGTTTCACTGTTGCAGTCATTACACTTGGGTCATCTGCCTGCGGGTTGCTTTCAGTTGGCCCGAATACCAGAGACTTAGTATTTCTGTGTCAGTTGCTGTCGCTCCAGGACTGACGTCAGGTAGTCAGGGGTATAAAAACAGGCAGCCAACGCCATTACATCAGTCTTTCTTGCCGAGGAGCCCAAAGCAGAAGCAGTTTGCAAGTGCCGGTCGGCTGCTACCTCTGTTTTTATTTATCCTGAAGTCTTCTAAAACTAAGTACCCCGTTGGGGATCCTTTTTTCTTGCACTAACCGATGTCAGAAAAATTTAATAATTGTCTTGCCTGTGGAAAACAAATACCACACCGAGATTTTCATTCTTACTGTGTCACCTGTCTAGGCCCAGACCACGACGTTCCTCGCTGTCAGTTTTGTGCCTTGTTCAATGCCCGAACCATTAGTCGTCAGGCCCTTATTGTCGCTAAATACATTCGTTCTCCATCTCCGTATTCCAAAATGACTTCGGTAAGCCATCCGACTACCGATTTTCTGAAAAAACATAAGGATAAAGACAGAGGCCGACTGCACAGGTTCAAAGCTGCCAACGACGCTTCTGTTAAGCTAGTCGCCAGTTCGATGGTACTCAGTGAGGTGCTTTCGCAGCCCCTAATGCCCTCTTCAGTGGATTCACAGGCCTCTACCGAGACCCGTTCTGAGTCCAGTATGCCGTGAGACTCTTCTTCGACTATGGAACCGGTGGATGTCTCTTCCTTGGATGGGTCCGGAGCAGCTGAGCAGGCACAGGCTTCTGAGGAAGTTCTTCCCACTACCGATGTTCAATACAAACCAACTACTTCAGTTCTAAGGCCAAGAGTATGCACTACACCTAGAAAACGGACGACCAAAGCGCATGTAGCTCCCTTGACACAAAATAAAATGCTTAGAATGGCAGAAGACCTTATTATGCTGATTAGGGGAAGTCAGCCTTCCCCTGTTAAGAGAAAAAGAGACCAGTCCCCAGCAGCTTCAACAGATCAAGAGTCCGACTCTGAGGTTTCCGTTTATGAAGACATGCCCTTATCTGCTTATGAGGATTTTGATGCAGAGGAATCCATTCCCCCTGCCTCTCCTCCAGAGGATATTTATTTTGGTGAAACCTTACGTGCTTTAAGAAAGCATTTCCACTGGGAATGCTAAGATTATCCTCAGTCCAAAAAAGAGAGAATTTCTAGACTTGCCACAACACAGGCCTTTAGCAATATGACCAGTCCTAGAAGTTGTTGATGATGTCTTTATGAAATCCAGTCCTACTCCTGATACTTTGCCCCTGCCCATAGGAAACCAGACAGGTACTACAGAGTACCTGACTCTCACAAATTTCTTTTCAAAAATCCTACTGTTTACCCAGAAATCATTTCCCAGGGGCCTAAGGGTATCAAGGCAACTACAGCTAAGAATCCCACCCCTTTTGACAGGGATTCCACAGCTTTGGACAGATGGGGTAAGAAAGTATATACCTCTGTAACTCTTGCCATTAGGGCTTTGAATTGTCAGTTTCACATGCTGAAGTACAAACCACATATTATGGAACTTGTTAAGCAAAAAAATAGCTACCTTTACAGACTGTGCAGAAAATAAAGAATTGCAAGAGCTTATGCATTCTGCAAACTAAGTCAGCAAGCATACATTGCAGTGTGGCTTTGACACCCTAGAACATCTTGCAGGGCAGCAGTCACTGGTTCTGTACTGAGAGGGCATGTTTGGCTTAAGGAGCAGACCTTGCCAGATCATGTCAAATCCAAGTTACTAGACACCTTTGAACAAGGACAATCTGTTTGGCACCAAAGCAGAGAATGTTCTTAAAAAGATGGAAGAAAAACCTAAATCTATGCAGACAGTCATAGAATTTCTGCAAGTACAGCCTCCTGGATTCAGTAGGCATTGTCACTCAAAACATTGGTCCTTTCCAGCCCCCTCAAGGCCATCTCAAACTAGACCCAAGGGAAACAAACCACCCAGACTACAGTCTTGGGGTATGCAGAGATCTAGGCACTGGAGTGTGTCCACCTCTAAAGCAAGGAGTGTTAAACCATCCCCTTTTGGAAAGAATTTGACTGCTCAACTCCACTTCCCTCCTCTGCCCAACTGCTTGTGCCCCTAGGGGGAAAACTTGCCCTTCATGCAAAAAACTGGATTCCCATCACCAAAGACCAATGGGTCCTCAACATTGTATCCCAGGGGTACAAATTTTACTTCCACTCACTGCCAACCCCAAAAGGGTTCCCAAACCTCCCTCTAAACCAGTGGGTAGAGGCTCAAAACTAAGTCCAATCTTTGCTCTCTATAAGGGCAATTCAACCCATTCCTGCGGACAGATAGGTCAACGGTTCTATTCCAGACTTTTCCTGGTACACAGAAAAGAGGACACTTGGTGCCCAATCCTGGATCTTTCCATTCTCAAAACCTTCCCGGTGGTACCAAAATTCAAAATGCTCACCCTGCAGCAGCTTCTACCTATGCTAGCCAAGGATGCCTGGTTAGTCACCCTAGACTTAAAAGAAGCCTATCTGCACATCCCTATAAAGGAGTCATGCAGAAAATATCTACACTTCAGGGCAGGATCTATGCATTATTAGTTCTCTGCACTTCCTTTTGGCTTATCCACAGCACCCAGAGTATTCACAAAATTCCTGGCCCCAGCCATTGCTTACTGCAGACAGAGAAATATTCAGATTTACCCATACTTGGACCACTGCCTGATTTGGGCAGACCGTCAGGAAATGCTGTTGCAGCACCTGACATTTGTAAAAAACCTTCTAACCTCCCTGTGGTACACCATCAACGAAAAGAAATCAAAACTAGTCCCCAGTCAAAAGATTGTATTCCTGGGAGCAGGCTTGGACACAGCATCCCAGATGGCATTTCTCCCTCCAGAAAAACAAGCTTATCTGACAGGCTGTTTTACTCAAATGATCACCAGAACTCTGTTATCCGCAAGGAAAATCCTGCAGGCCCTAGGGTTCATGGCCTCCTGCATCCTACTAATTCCATATGCCAGACTGCATATGAGGAAACTTCAATGATACTTAAAAAGTCTTTGGTGCTAACATTCTCAGGACCTGGAAACTGTCATTCGCATAATACCCTGTCTAAGGACAGAGTTCCTTTGGTGAGCAGAAGCATGCAACCTCAACAAGGGACTGCCCTTTACCCATCCCCATGCCGCACAGACCCTAACCACAGATGCATCAGACTATGTCTGGGGAGCACACATGGACGGCAAGTGCACACTGGAGCCCAAATCAAATGCATCTGCACATCAACCAGAAAGAGATGCTAGCTGTGCAGCACACTCTGACAGCTTTCAGATCCCTTCTCTCTCCAGGACACCTGCTAATAAAAACAGACAACACCACAGTTATGTGGTACATCAACAAGCAGGGGGGAACCCACTCTTATCCACTCTGCAGGCTAGCCATGGCCCTGTAGAACATGGCCTTGGACATGCAGGTCCATCTTCTAGTTCAGTTCCTGCCAGGTAGATAAAACTCACTGGCAGACAATTTAAGCAGAAATCTCCTAGACCCACATGAGTGGCAACTAGAGCCCAGAGCCTTCAACCTTCTGATTCAGAAATGGGGGACCACAGAGGCAGATCTCTTTGCCTCCCCCTACAATCACCAGCTCAGCAGATTCTGCAGCAGGACACCTCACAGTAGGGCCTAGAAAGTGGATGCCCTATCCTTCCAGTGGGTAAATCTCTCAGTCTGTGCCTTTCCCCCTCTGCCCATCCTCTCAAGAGTATTGCTCAAGATAAGACAGGACAGACCAAGGACAATTCCGATTGACCCGGACTGGCCACACCAACACTGGTACCCACTCCTGCGAAGCTCGTCACCGGTGCCACCATGGCACCTACACCAGAACCCAGCTCTGCTCTCTCAGCAGGGGGGGGGGGCAGATCTTGCATCCGCAACTGCAAACCCTAAATCCTGCAGCCTGGCTTATTCCTTGAATTTTCCCCCAGTAACCAGCCTAAGCAAGCAGGTGCTGGATGTCATTCTTGAAGCCAGAAGACCCAGTACAAGGAAATTCTATGCTGATAAGTGGAAAAGGTACTGCTCCTGGATTCAATCTAAAGGAGAGGACACAACCCTGCCCTCCCTGTCTCTAATCCTGGATTACTTAGCAGATCTGCTCCACAGAGGCCTATCCTTCTCCTCCATTAAGATCCATGCCTCTGCCATTTCGGCTCATTACAACACTGAGCCACCTCTCTTCTCTCATCCTCTTATCAAACAGTTCCTGAGAGGGGCAAACAACTTAAGACAGCCAAGGAGAGCACCCATCCCTGCTTGGGACCTTAACTTTGTACTGGAAAAGCTCACGCTACCCCCTTTTTGAGCCTGCAGCATCAGCAGAGCTAAAATTCCTCTCTTGGAAAACAGCCTTGCTTCTGGCCATCACTTCAACGAGAAGAGTGTCTGAGCTACAAGCACTTATGGCTGTGGAACCCATACGGACAGGGTTTCCCTCAGGACTGACCCTTCCTTTATGCCTAAAGTGGTGTCCAGTGTGGCTCTCAATCAATCCACCCACTTGCCTACCTTCTTCCCTAATCCTCTAAATAAAGGGGAAAGGATCCTGCACTCCTTGGACTAGCACAGACAGCTCAGATTCTACCTTGCTAGGACTAAGCCCTTCAGAAAATCTGACCAGTTACTAGTCAGCTTTGCAACAGGGGCAGAGGGCAAGGCCATTTCAGAGCAAACAGTTTCCAAATGGATAGCACGTTGCATCCATTTCTGCTACAAGCACCATGGGAAACCAACCCCTCAGGGGGTCCGAAAGCATTCCACTACACCTCTACAGCATTCCTCAGGTGAGTCCCTACCAGGGACATCCTGGAAGCTGCTACCTGGAGTTCTGTTCACACCTTCACCAAGCAATACCACCTGCCTATCTTTTCCAAATCCGGGGCAGGTTTTGCAACAGCAGTCCTGCAAGGCATTCTAGCCAGCCCTAACTCTTCGTGACTGCCTCCACCCTTCTTCAGCTTTGGGAATCTACCCAAGTGTGATGACTGCAACAGTGAAACATGAAGAACATAGTACAGTTGTGTACACTTACCATAAATGTAGATGTTCGAGTGTATTCACTGTTGCAGTCCTGGTTTCCCTCCCTCCAGCCCCCTGTTTTTTCTCTCTCTCTCTCTCTTTCTCTGTCTCTCTAAACTCTCTCTATGCCTTTTACTACCCTCCCCCCTTTTCAGGGGTATTGGTATTGGTATTTACTTTTTACTGGTGGTGTTTTCCCCCACCCTAACTTAGCTCCCTATTGGGGGGCTCCTGACATTTGGGGCAAGAAAAATTGATGTAATGGCATTAGCTGCCTGTTTTTATACCCCTAACGACCTGATGTCAGTCCGGGAGTGACAGCAACCGACGCAGAAATACTAAGTCTCTGGTATTCAGGCTGGGGCTACCTGCAGGCAGATAACCCAAGTGTGATGACTGCAACAGTGAATACACTCGAACATCTACATTTATGGTAAGTGTACGCAACTGTACTTCACTCAATGTGCAACTAACTGCTCTAAGCTTGTCAGTGTGCAAGATATTTGCTTTGTATTTGCTACTTTACAGTGTACCAGTTTATGGGCAGTTCTAAAGGGAAAATCTGCTTCTAGATGTTTGGATCTTTACAGGGCAATGGCATGTTGAGCAGCGCCATGCAAATGTGTTGAATTTATGCCAGCACTAGAATTGCAGAAAACTGACTACTGAGCCCTGTGGGCAGTAAAACAACTACACTTAAAGCCATTTTGTGTGCTTCCCAACTCAGATAGACCAGACAAATGCCTACTGTTGCTAGATGAATAATCCTAGTCTTCCTAATGTAAAAGCACAGTAAAACAGTGTCCAGAGTGAAATGCTACCTCAAACAAATTTAAACTTAAGGAATGGCAATACGTAATTCAAGATAACATTATAAAAATGTGATTATTCAATAAAAGTACTTTGTTTTGTAGAAGTGAGTCAAGCACCAGTGAATCATGCAAAATTTATAAAGGCACTAAAAATAAGGTAAGTTGATTAATAAGCCCTCCGACCAATAAAATAACTACATGCAGGAATTTCTAGTGTGTTTTCCCCAAGGTAGACAGACCAGGCTGCCACCCACTGCCACTAGATAGAATGTCCTCTGTCCTCATGATGAGAAAAAAAAAACACTGAAAAGAGCTTGCTAGACTGTAAAAATACTTTACTTTATCTAACAGCTATCTATGTAATGAATTCAGAGCATGTAAATTAGTAGAACAGTCAATGAGAGGCAAAATGCACTTTTTTTTCAAAATAAACACGAGGAAAGGCAAATAAATCAAGATAGCAGCAGCAGCAGTGTAGAAAGGGAGGGGCTTGTAAAGCTCAATTTACAGTAAGAGTGGGCAGCTTAAAAATAACCAAACTTAAAAAGCAGATCAAGGACTGGGATGGTGGGTGGGAAAAATAACCAGCAGGAAGTCACCAACAGTGCTTGTAGTTTTTTCAGGTCTTGAGCCTTATCAGAAACAACAAGTCTACAGATATACTCTGTGTGTTTAAGTATCATTCAAGAAACAAATTAAACAATAAAAAAAAAACATATGAAATGTGCAGTCTGGGTAATTTAAGTGTTTGTCTACCACATAGAACAAAAACACCAGGCCAAGCAGATGCACTGAGTACGTTTGCATGGTTTGTCCCTTTTTTATAATTTCTCCAAATCTTTTGGGTTTCTAATACCATGACAGGAATGGACCTCATTCCTAATTCAAAGTATGCTTAAAGTTCATGAAATTAGTATTATTTCCAATCTTTGATGTTAGCCACAAGTGCTCTTTGCAGCACCCTCAATGTGCCTAGTAATGACTCCTGTGTAAGGAAGCAGGTTGGAGCGGAGACCGTGATTCTGTTGTGTCTTTTGAGCTTGTTGGTTGTTACAGTCTAGGTGGTGCCATTGAATGCCTTAGGATGTAGTGTTGCAGTCAACTGTGATGTGTCAGTTGTTGTAGAGTTGCCACATGCTCACTGATGATCTTCTTCCATTGTCAGACCCCTGCTGCTAGGCTCTGAAGTGATTGATATCCCTCTACAATACTTTTCCTGTAGCCAGACCTATCTCAGGTATTGCGTGTGTCTTTCCCTGGTGGAGTGAGGAGCTTGCATCCATTTCCACAGGATTTTAGGCTCATTGTCCTCCTTATGAGAAGGGGTCCATTTTAGATAGCTGAAACACCAAGCAGTTTTTGTGGCTCTAAATGCTTTGGAGACAAAGCACTCTCCATGGCTATTCGTCATTCAGTCAGCAAATATGTCAAGTGGCACCTAGTCAGCTGGCACGTCATCCCTTCGTGTGAGAGGTAGTGTTTGTTTGTCAATGAACCACCGACAGACGCTTCCTACTGCTATTAGTTCATATCCCAGGTAAACTAAATTTGCCAGCAAACTGTATAAGTTACACCTCCATTCCTGTAATGCAGTTGTAAATCAGGAGGCCATGTCTGGTGTGGATGTAAGCGGGGCACTCCAGATGCTGATGTGTCACCACTCGGTAAGACGCCACCCCTCCATTCAGCATATTGAAGTTGGGAAAGAGGGAGTTA
This sequence comes from Protopterus annectens, assembly GCF_019279795.1. Lineage (NCBI taxonomy): Eukaryota > Metazoa > Chordata > Ceratodontiformes > Protopteridae > Protopterus > Protopterus annectens. The sequence continues at coordinate 775,878,166 of NC_056729.1, forward strand.
GCTGTTGATGCATTTTCCATACTGTGTGCAGTGTCTTACCATTTCAGCTGATTCCCTCTCATTGCAGCACTCAGGGAATTAAGAAGGAAAGAAAGAAGTGGTCTGCATAGGTAGATTTAGAGTTAGAATAGCACAATGCCCATTGCATTAAACAAGCAGACTTCATTTTCTTTGTTTTTAATTATGCTATTTTCATTAATCAAATGTGTAAAAAAAGATAAAATGATCTTATATAATTATAAAATAGACAAATCTACTTAGAAGTACATTAGGTTTTTATCAATTTCTTTGTACATGTGCAGTACAGTCTCAGAATCCAAAGCAGTTTTAGATGCAATTTAAAAACAAGTTTATGATTTTAAAGTGAAAGCATTAATAACATATTCACCAAAAACTGTTTGTATATTAACATAGAAGTGAATATTTTATTTAAGACAGAAACTCATATAAACTCATGTAAAGTTCGAGTAAATACAAGAATCTATTATATTTCTGACTGAAAAAATCCATTAGGTATTACATTTGGAAGAATTAATTTTCTCAAAAAGTAAAAGAAAATTAATGCATTACAAACCTTTACTTTCCATAGTAGTTGTCATTCAAATAAAAGTACAGAAGGAATGATAGAATTTCCTACTAATGTAGACATGTTAAAAGAGAGCATACTTGTGATAAGTAAGATATGCAGGTAAGCAAAGATGCTTCATGATATGCAGGTATGCAAAGATGCCTCATTAGAGTCCTTTGCAGTATATATATCACTGTATTGATTACCATTGTAGGAATTAAAAGTGTGCTGGACTTAATGTATTTTTCAAAAAGCGAATTATAATTGAATGAATTAACCAAGCAAAAATACAAAATCAGCCATTCACTTCAGACCAAAATCTGATAGAAAAAAAAAATAAAGACTTTCAAGCATGACCTCTTCAAAGCTAACTTGGAGCCCTCTTCAACTGATCTAAGATTCATCCAACCTGGCCACTACATTTTAGCAACACATTAGTTACAAGACCAATAGTTCCATAAAATCTGAAGACACCTATTACCTTGTAAAAAAAAAATAGATCCTTAAAGAACTTAAAAGTCTACAAACCTTATTTAGTAGTCGAATGTTAGTACTTGGAATCTAGAAAAAATAAGCAGTGCAAGACTGTTTTCCAGCAAAACCTACCAAACCTCAAACATAAGAAATTCTTTGGATTAGTCAACAAAATAACAAGGTATTCCTCTCCTTAGTGTTACTATATTCTCACTTTCATAGGATCCCTAGCCGCGCTGTTACTACTTAACATAATTTGCATCCCTTCAGACCATCTATACACAACTGGCCCTTTCCCTCCATTACAGCAGAAATGCTGTCTGAGTTGCACCCTTTATACTTCTATGCCATAAGACCAAAACAATTTGAAATGCTCCTAAAATAGTCCCTGTTAATACCCTAGGTATATCAGATAACCTTCACCCCTGGCTTGGTGTTCTCTGGCAGTTTCTTACAACCCCTCAGATATTTGCATCACTAAAGGAGTTATGCCTAACCAGTGAAAAGTAGCCATAGTAAAGCCCTGACAGATCCCCCACACTCACTTCCACCAATGATATCCAGCTGATTTTAGTCTACCCACTCTTGCAAATATATAAAAAAACAAATGCAACCAGTTCTCTGAATATATTCAAACATATACATGTTTATCATGACATCATTGTGGCTTCTGTTCTAGTAGTACTGTGCCTCCCCTGTAAACTTTCTGACAACATTCCAAAACATGAATAGTTACATGCTAACTGGTTCCCTCTTCACTGACCTTACAAAAGCATTTGATTTTGTTGACCACATGCTCCTGCTGTTTTCTTTGTGAAGATATGGGGTCAGCCTGACCTCCCTAGAGTGGTTCAAATCCTTCCTAGGTAATAGCACTTCAAAGTCCAGTAGGGCTCCATCTCATCTCCAATAGCACCCTTAAAAAAAAGTATCACCTCCTACAGTCTCAGAGCCAAAACACTTAAAGTCCTGAATCCTCTAGCCCCCATAATAAACGCCATACAGCTGTTCCATCAGTTCTTAAATTCACCTCATCTTTCACCAAAATCTTTTAAAACTATCCCAATGCAAATTATTTCATGTTAGCAGTATTAATTGGCATATCTTATAGTATCCTCTCCATCACACATGTTACCTGGCAGTCTTCTTTCAAAACAAGCAGAGCTAAACTTGGCAGATTCTAAGTCAACCTTGAAGCAGTCTTCCATAGTCTCCTCAAGTGAAGCACACACCTTCTTCCATTGCCCTCAATTTTTCCTCCCCATTAAAATCTGTATTTTTTCGGATCCGTCCTTCTCTTCTATTTTATCATTATATATGTTTTATTTAGTGTCACTGTAAGTAATCTATTCACATCATCTTTCTCTGTAAGTTTTCTAGCACAGGCAACCATATACTCATTTATGTTTCAACTTCACAGCTTTGCAAAGACTTCTGCTGGTGTCATTTTTCTGTGTTCATCACATCACTGCATTAACTTTTGCGTGTTGACATTTGTATGTTGTAGTTACTTTGTTGCTATTTTGCCTGTTTTTTGTTATGGCTCATAATGATTATTGACTTGTCAATTTTACTCGTTTATAATCCCAGACTGAACCTGAAAATGGCCCACTTGGATCAGTGTTCTGTGGTTAACAAGTATAAATAAATGTAAATATATATATATTTTTTGCTCAGTTGACGCACCTATTTGTATTTTTACTCACATACTGCAGACCACTGCAAAACCATCTGATGATTTATTTCAGTATCCACAGGATATTTCTAGTAAAAAAAATGATTCTACATGATGTTTCAGATAGGATTTATTTTTAAAGGGGGTGATACTGTTTTTAAGGTATAATATAAATATGGCTGAAATGTTTGGGGGGGGGGTCAGTTGGTTTAGTTACATATAGCATGTAGAAACTTAGCATAACAGTAGATGCTTGACTGATCACTGTAGAAGTAGCCTTAGCTATGTGAGTTAATGTTCTGCATAGGACAGAAGGCAAAGATAGAAAGATAAAGAAGATAGTCAGAGACCCTTCCTAAGGGAGGAAATCAAAGGCAGATGGAAGGAGTACTTTCATAAGATTATAGGTGTTTACTAGGCTAATGACCACTAGGGCCCTTAAAAGCCTAGCTGTGCAACCCAAATGTGACCCTCAAATTTGATTTATATTTGATTTATAGGGGCTGATTTACTTGAATGCCTCTATACTTCTCAGACATAGGAGCCAGACAGGGGGGAATTTCTGATTACCCATTAAATTGATCCAAGTTGCTCTTAAATATGGATGGGAAGCTTGTTCCAGAGAATGAGAAGAAACATATCTGTCTCTCCAAAATGTCCTGCTTATATTGCAAGCAAAATTTAAGTCTTTTAATTTAGGACTTCTGATGCTGCTTGTTTTTCGGATGTGCAAAAGATTAATCAAAACAGGGTCCAGGAATACCTTGTATGCCAGGCAAAGATTGCCTGTCAGACATCTGTATGATACTAAGTAAAGAGACAGGGCTTTGAGGTGATCAGTGTTAGGATGTTGGGTTTACTCCCTGCATTCTTTTTATAAGGAGCCTTTGTGGTCATTCCAGTTGTTGCATGTATCTGCTCAGGTACATACCAAAGAGGTCATTATATTCTATGATGGGCATGATGAGGGCCGAATGCAGTGGTATGATGATCCGTTTGGTCCTACATGCCATGCCCTTGGTTATAAGTTGAGCAGCAGCGAAAGATTTTCTTACTACCTCGGACAAGTGTTGATCGAAAGCTAGGTTTCCATCTACATGAGTTCCCAGATCCTGACTAGTGAATCAACATTTAAGGGTGTTTTATTTATGACATATTCACCCATTGTGGCAGACTTCCCAAAAGGTACTATTATACATTTCTTGGTATTGAGTTTTAAGCCATGGATTTGGCTCCAAGCATTTGTCTGTATTAGACCTTTCTGAAGGGTGTTCTCTTCTTTGGGGATTCAGTGACTGCTCTCAGTTTGCAGTCATCTGCGAACTTGGTTAACCAGAGTCCTTTCAACAGCTTCTAAATGAAGAAAACTGCAGAGACGCTGTACTGCCCCAGATACAGCCTACGATGAAAGAAAAGGAGGAGCCCACCCTAGAAGAAGTAAGAACAGCACTAAGGAAAATTAAGTCAGGGAAAGCAGCAAGCTGAAATGAGGTCACAGCAAATATGAGCAAGATGTTTGGCGAGATTGGGAGAAATGGCTCCTGAGGGTGCTTTTAGCAGTGTGGAGAGAAATGCATATTTCAGATGACTGAAGAATAAGAATACTAGTGTACAAAAACAAAAGGGACCTCCACAATGTTGGATAGTATAGAAATATCAGAGTCCTGTCATATTGCATGAAAGTTCTTGAGAGGGTGACTGATAAATTAATACACAAAATAGTAAAAAGTAAGATGGGGGATGAGCAGTCTGGATTCAGATCGGGAAGCAGCACAACTGACCTGATGTTTGCAGTGTAACAGATAGTTGAGAAGAAGATAAAAATGAGGAAAGGGTTCAGTTAGTCATTCCTAGAATTGGAGAAAGCATATGACAAGGTCACATGAACACTGCTTTGGGTTGTCCTGCTGTTGTTCATAGTCCCAGAAACATTGTAGAATTAGTGCAGGCTGTGTACAAGGACCCAATGACTCAAGTATGAACACTCTTCAAGTCTCACAGATGAGTTCCCAGTGGGAGTAGGTGTGCATCAGTGTTCAGTGTTCACTGCTGATACACTACATCTGCAAACAGGTTGAAGTGGACAGATCAACAAAGTTACTGTATGCAAATGATGTGGCAGACTCTGAACAAGAGCTTCAGCAAGGGATAGGGGAATGGAATGCAAAACTGAAGGCACATGAAATTAAACTGAATACAAAAATAGACAGCTGCAATGGCAGCAACTGGGCGAACTCAGAAGAAGCTGTTTATTGAGGTAGAAGGGAAAATAATGGAACAAGTTAACAGATTCAAGTACCTTGGAGGAGTGGTTGAAGAGAAGGGAAGGCTGAATGAAGAGGTCAGAGCTAGAATTAGAGGGGCTGCAGATGACTGTCACAGAGTATCAGGGGTAGTATATGACAGAAGAATACCAAAGAATCTGGAAAGTAAGGTGTACAAAACAGTGGTGCTACCAGCACTACTGTATGGTACAGAAACCCACACAATGAAGGCAGAACAGGTGAGGAAGCTAGAGGTGATGGAGATGAAGTGCCTGAGATGGGTGGTAGGATATACACTGTGGGCTAAATGAAGAAGTGAGGATATCCAGGGCAGAATCCCAAGTAGCTCCAGTTGAAGAGAAGATAAAAGATAACACATTATTGTAGTTTGGACGTGCAGTAAAGCAAAAGACAATCTGGTGAGTAATTATGACAGACAGGAAGAAGGCAAGGGGAGATGAGGGTGTCCAGCAAAAATAGATGGATGGACTGTGTGAGAAATGACCTGTGACAGCCATGCATGGCTGTTGGAGGTGGTAGGAGAGTGGCATTTAATTGAGAGAGATGGTGACAGTTGATGCAACACTCCAGTCTCATGTAGAAAATGGGAAGGGGGGTTGATGATGATGCCTCCTCCCTGCCTCCTCCCTTTTTAATGTTCTGCTTTATTCTATACTGCATGGTGACCATAAGCCCCCCTCCCCCCATCAACTAATCCATTTGTTCCTCTTTCAGAGAAGCACAAGAGTTCTATCATTTAGGCATCCATCAGAGGTTTTCCTTGTTAAGGACTAACTTCCCTCCCTTTGATGTGCGCACACTGTTGTGAGGGGCCTACAGTGTCCTTCCAGCAGTTAGATATGCACACTTCTATACATCCCCTTTCCAGGAGGCTACTTCCCTTAGAAGATTATTGCTGAAGCAGCTTGGTTGCAGAAGAAAATGTCACCAGTCACCAGATGCTGTTCATCATTTTTCAGCAGAATCTGGCATTGCAGCAGACCAGACAGACCCTCCCCCTGAAATGGGTGATCCATCATAAACTGTTTCCCTCCCATCACCCCTGCCTAGCTCCTTCAGCATCCAAGCCACTCATACAGTGATTCCTAACCTGTTAATTGGATGCTGGTCATTGGGGGGTCATAGTCAGGAAGCCATCCCACTACACCACAGTGACAGAGCCATGTAGCTAAAACTGCTCCTGAATGCTTTGTAAACATATCCAAAGATATTGCAAAATGCCTTTTCATTTTTCCTTTGTCTGTTTTTTGCATCCTTCTCCCATCTTCCCAACTGTATTTAAGTAGTACAACAATGAAAGACAGAAAGAAGGTAAATGATAAAAGATGAAAAATGTGCAGGCATTAACTAAAACTGAATAAAACTGATTACTAGCATTTATTCTTTTTTATTGTTGTACAGGCATTTAGTTTTAGAGGTTTTTTTCCTGTTCTGTTGCATAAAACCCTAAGTAGGGTAGGGGCAAAGCGGTGGCGGCCAGAGCACAAGTTGTTAATGGTTGCAGTTAGCACTATAGAAGATGTGTCCTTCAGTTCCTGTAAGTAGTCTTTGAGATAATTTAAACAACCACAGTGTTATTTATGGCTGACTAAATGCCATTCTTTCAGCGACAACCAGAATGAGTGTGTGTGTGTGTGTGTGTGTGTGTGTGTGTGTGTGTGTGTGTGTGTGTGTGTGTGCGTGTGCACACGGATGCATGCACATGAACACGCCTGTTCAGTGTCATCTAGTTTTTAATTTTATTATTAAATCTGTTATATTTTTGAATTTTTTTTATTCAGATTCTCTTGTATGTTATTTAACATAATGTACATTTCTAATTTTTCATTTTTAAAAATATTTAAGCTTTGGCAATAATTTTGCATATCAAAATCACAAATTATTAAAAGAGTCTGCATTCATTTTCCTTATTTTAAATAGTAATTTGTAATCTAGCAAAGTAATGTGTGCATGTTCATTACAGGCTCATATAATTTATGCAAATTACTTAACAGTGTTCTTAACATGGTATGTTATAGATACACTGCAGAGCAGAGGTGTATATAGATGTTCTGGTGCTTAGTGCTGTCCCTTGATCTGGTGCCCCCTCCCCAGATTCTAAGTTGAAAAGCAAAAATAAATCCTGTTTTTCCTTTTAAATTGTAGCAGATGTTTTACTTGCTACATTTTATGCCACACAGAGCGGAGTTCTCAATAAAAAAATAAACTGTAGCAACTGCTTGCTGCAATTTATGTCACACATAGACTGTGCACTTCAGTTCGCAATAGGAAAAAAAAGCGTTTCTTTCCTTTTAAACTGTAGCAGCTGTGTGCTACATTTGTAGCAAGCAGTTGCTACTTATGCCACACAGAATGCTTAAGTGCTTCAATTCAGACCATCACAAATTCATTACTGTTATTCAAATGCCAGTGATTCACCAAAGACCGATAAGCATCTGCTGATCACACCCATCCCTTTAGCACTTTGTGCCTGGGGTAGCTGCCTCATCCCCCCACCCTAGCTGCACTGCTGCTGTAGACATTGCACAAAGATTATTCAGAATTCTAGTAAGAATTACTGCCACAAAAGCAGGAGAATAGCTTCCTAAAGGTTATGCTGTTTTTGAAGTTTAACATGGTATAAAATCTGTCATTGCACAACTTTATTAGCAGGGGAGCCTGCAGGATTTTTTGCATTGGGGTGCTAACCCAGAGCCCTCATGTAGCCCCCCCACACACACACACACACACACTCATTCCAGTGTCCCATTACATGGCTATTTCTCCTCAGTTGCCATAAAAACTGTTCAAAACTCTGTGTGCATACTGTTTTATGCTTTACTTCTACAATTATTTCAGAAATTTGGATTTAATTTACAACTTTTATGTCAAATTTTTATAGCACAAACCCTGATAGGCATTTGCTAAACAAAGCAGTAGTTTTACAATTTATTTATTTATTTATTTATTTCAGTTTGATAACCGGGGGTGGGGTCCACTGGGCTCAGGAGCCCGTTTTCAGTGGAGGCCTGGGGAGAAAGCTCCAACATTACATAGTAAACATTAGATTTTCAGATTAAAGTTACAATTCAGGATGCCGATACATAAGATAAGCAAAATACAGTTATTATGGAGGGTGTAGATACATTATAAAATCAGAGACAAGAACTGGTAACTTGGTAAAGCTCCATATTACATAGTAGACATTAAATTTTCAGATTAAAGTTACCATTCAAGATTCAGACATGAACTGGTACATTGGTAAAGCACCACATTGCATAGTAAACATTAAATATTCAGATTAAAGTACTCTTCAAGATGCAGATACATAAGATAAGCAAGTTACAGTTAATATTGAGGGTGCAGAAACATTATAAAATCAGAGACATGAACTGGTATATAGGTAACTTTGTATACAAGTCATATGTTGAGAGGAAAAAAATTCCAATGGTTGTATAGAAAGTGTGTCTTGTTTGGGTAGTTATGGCAGAACAGGTACAAATGATAGGAAAGGAGAACAGGAAGAGCAAACTATATACAATATATACAAAATGTACATGAGATAACGCTGAAGAGTGAGTCATTTCTAGTGGAGTTAAGTAGTAGGCAAAGGGGAAGTAGGCAAAATATGATTTAGAATGTGGAGAGAAGAAGGCTAGGTGGGTTAGGTGCAATTGCAAATCCAGTTAGAGAAAAAGTAGGAATGAAGATGTGATTTGAAGTTGTCAATGTTTTCAATAGTTCGTAGAGAAGGAGGGAGAGAGTTCCATTATTTGGCTAGGGAGAAGGACAGGAGGTGCTGTCCAGCAGGCCGGATTGGTTTGTAGACTGTGATAAGGTTTAGGTGGGAAGATCTAAGTAGCCTGTTAGGGGTGTATGGTTGTAGGATGTGGGAAAGAGCAGGGTATGTAGTAGGTTTAAATAGCCTATCAACAGTAGTAAGTTGGAGGTAGTCGAGATGGTTGGGAAGTTCTAGCCAGTTAAGTAAGTGGAGGGCAGAGCAATGGTGGGAGGAGTATTTGGCTTTTATGGCAAATTTGGAGATTTTATTGTAACAACTTTCCATTTTGGAAGAGCTGGAGGCAGATAGGTTAGTTAGTATAGGTGCACCATACAATAGAGGGGGAGAAGGTAGGTAGTGGCAAGGGTTTGTCTAGAAGAAGGAGTGAGATAGTGGATGTTTCTGTATAGTAGGCTGAATTTTTGATGTGTTTTCTTAATGTTTAGTTAAATATGCGTGTCAAATTTTAGGTGTTCATCTGTGGTGATCCCAAGTAGTTTGGCATATGAAACAATTTTTATAGTAGAATTTTGTGACTTCTAATTTGGAAAGAATTTTTGTCAATTGGGGAGGATTTTGAGGGAGTGAAGAGTAGTATTTTGGATTTGTTAGCGTTTAGAGGTAGATGGTTTTGCAACATTCAGTCCTCAGTGGCAGAGAAGGTGGTTTGTGTGTATGACTGAAGTTCTAGGAGGTTGGTGGCACAGCAGATTAAAGTGGAGTCGTCAGCATATTGTACTATTTTAGTATTTAGGATGGCCGAGTGGAAATCATTGACAAAGATGTTAAACAGCTTTGGGCCAAGAATAGATCCTTGGGGAACTCCAGTAGGAGTGGGAAGGAAGTCTGAGGTGCCTTTCTTCCATTTTATAGCTTGAGATCTATCAGATAGGTAACTTGAAAACCAGGATAGGGAATTGTGAGAAAGGTTTAGATTAGCAAGGTGGTTGAGAAGATGGCTATGGGAGATGGTGTTGAAAGCCTTGGGGAGGTCTAATAAAACTGTAGAAACGATTTTTCCGGAGTTGCGGGCGTGGTTGACTATATCTAAGAATGAGAGAAGAGCAGTAATAGGGCTATGGCCAGGGCGGAAGCCATGTTGGGTTTGAGAGATTAGATGGTTTGTGGTTAGGAAGGGCGTTAGTTGGGTGTGAATGCATTTTTCCAATATTTTTGATATTGGGGAGAGGATGGCTGTGGGGCAAAAGTTTGAGGTATTATTTTTTACCGCCTTTGTGGAGAAGATGTATAAAAGCAGCACGCCAAAGCTTGGAGACATAAAATTCTTGTATGCATCTGTTGATTAAGAAACTAATGGGGAGGGCGATGCTGTCTGCAGCAATTTTTAAGAATTTAGAGGGAATGTTATCTGGGGCATTGGAGCATGGTTTTAGCTTGCTGAGGAGTTTCTTTATATAGGAGGTTGAAATAGGTTTAAGTTCAAGGGTGGGGGGCTTGGGTTGAGAGGCTGGGGTAATGTAACTAACTTGTGTGGGTGGGGTATTTGGGAAGGACTTAGTTAGTTCAGCTATGGAGTTAATAAAGAAGGAGTTGAAAAGAGTGGCAGTTTCTGGATCAGTCTTAGTAGTATCAGGGCAGGGGTTGTTTTTGGTGCCTGGGTGGAGGAGTGAGTTGATGGAGTTCCAGAATTGTTTGGGTTTTTTGGAGTGGTTGGTTTGGAGTTTCATATAGTGGGATTGTTTATCCTTGATTATATGTCTTTTGGTGATGTTGCAGAGTTGCTTATATTTAAGGAGGGTTTCAGGATGTTTATTGTGCTGAGAAAGTTTCCAGCATTTATCTCATTGTTGCATAAGTTTTTTGGTTTCCTTGGTTAGCCATGGTGTGGGGTTAGGTTTGACTCTTGTAGATTGTGGAGGGGCTTGGGTATTAAGTATATTTAGGAAAGTGGAATTGAAATCATTCACGGCGTTATCTAGAGGGAGTGCTTTTAGAGTGTTCCAGTTAGTTTGTTTGAGGGTGTTAGAGAAGGTTGTAGGGTTGAAGTTTGTAAGGTTATGAGTATGTATATATTGGTGCTGGTGAGGGGAGGAATGGGTTGCTTTGAGGATAAAAGCAGGCAGGTGGTCACTAATAGAGTCAGGAAGGATGCCTGAGTCTAATATGTTGTTAGGGTGGGTAGTTAGGATCCAGTCCAGAGTGGATCCTGGAAGATTGGTTTTGTTGGGTCTGGTGATAGAGTTAGTAAATTGAGTAAAGTTGAAGAGATTGACATATATATTGGGATTTTGGTTGTTAATGTTATTCCAGTCTAAGTTAACGTCACCTAGAATGTAGGCCTCTCAGTTAATATTAGTTGAGGCCCACTGGAAGATTTCTTCTAAAGTAGTAGTGTTCTTACCTGGGGGAATATAGAGGGATATGATGCAGATACTTTTATGATTATTCATTTGTAGCACACCTATTACAAGTTCTGCATTGTTAAACTGAGGAATGGGATTTGGGTATGGAATAATGGGGAGTATGTTAGAGAATATCAAGGCTACTTCTCCACCTCCTCTATTCATATGGTCATGTCTAATGGTTTGGTAACCAGGGAGTAGAATTTCTGAGTCAGAGATGTATGGTTTTAACCAAGTCTTAAAGAGATGGCTACTATGTCAGGTTGGTTCTGGTTAAGCCAGGCATGGAAGCTAGTTGCATTATTTTGTAAACTTTGGGCATTGAGAGTAACTAATTTAAGGCTTTTGCGGCTGGTAGTTTTGGTAGTGTTTGGAGGAATGGGGTTGTCAGTGGTACTAGGTCCAGGGTTAGGGTGTATATCACCTGCTAGAATTAGGTGGATGAAGAAAGAAGGTAGTAGGTGATTTAATTTTCCTTTTGAATGTTGGTGATGATATGAAAGAGGTTTAGGGAAGTTGTGTTTTGTTAAGGTGGGTAAGATTTTTGGTTTGAAGTAGTAGAGGTGATTGGGCTGGACTAATGAGGCTGAGATGGTATGGAAGGGGGGTATTGTGAGGGTGAGATGGGGGCTGGGAGCGGTGCAGTGGGACATGAGAGAAGGGGAAGAGGAGTGGAGGAATAGGAGGTAGTATGGTAAAAAACTCCAGCTTTACTCCATAACATATCGCCTACTCCGAGGTGATCTCTGCCTAACATATAAAGCTATGTCAAACCCAGAGCTGTTGGAGATGCTACACCTAAAGAAATCCCAATCCCTCCGAGCTGCACCCTCTACGGACCTAAACCTTGTCACCACAATAAACAGGACATGCTGGAGGAACAGATTCCTGTCCCAGAGACTTCCTATACTCTGGAACAAGCTACCCATCTATGTCAAGCAAAGTTCATTAGCACTCTTCAAGAAGAATCTTGATGAGTGGATGGGAAATAGGAAATACACCCTGGGGATCACTTCTGTGTCTCTGCTGGACAGTGGCACAGGAAAATAACTTTCTTGGGTGGCGTAAGCTATGGAACCTTGCTTACTAGGCTTACGTAGGCCCTTGGGCCGATAGCCTAGTACCTACCTATGAACCTATATTAAAATTAGAGTTAAGGTGGTAGAGGGGATGGGAAGGGTAAGTAGCAATGAAGAGTTCATAGTGAGATGGTGTAAGTTTATAAGATGGAGTAGAGAGGGAGGTATAATGTAGGAGAGGTATAAGATACAGAATGAAGAAGGGGAGAGGAGTAGAGTATAGTAAATTGTATAAGGAGAGTGGCTTTTAATTGAGGGGAGGGGGTGAAAAGAGGAGGGGCAGAGAGAGGAGGACTGTGAGTGGAGTGGTAGAAGAGGGGAGGAGACTACTGGCTGGAATAAATGTAGGAGTACTGGGTGGGATTTGGGGGTAGGGTAGGGGAGCGGAGTGAGCCCACAGGGCGAACGGAGCGGGTAGAGCCAAAGGGAGAGATAGTTATATAAAAAACAATCTGTATCCAGTGACTTGAGCTGAGCCGTAGGTGTTGTACTGAAGGATTTGCCTTAAAAAGTCAAGAGAAAAGATTTGTGGCAGGCGACAGTGTTTAGGGTGTAAGCCGGACAAAAGAAAAACTGGGGAAGGAGAACAGAAAGGTAATGAAAACAGACTTGGCATTAAAACTTCTCTACCTTTGAAACTTGCATTCACTGAAACAGCATTGAAACCCACATTCAAAGAAAATGCATCTGGCCAGTGGCGGGTTAAGTTTACCTTTGGGCTGTTTTCAAATCATAGGCTCTTTGCACACATTTTTAGGACCATGCAAAAATTCTTTGATTTATCTTCCTGATTGTATTGATTATAATATATAATTGAATTATATTCCTTGTATAATACAGCACCACTTGTTAGAGTATGTTTTAAATTTATAGTTTTGAACATTTTTCCAGTAAACAATGAAACAAAACATATGAACCAGTAATGACAAACTGCCCAATGCAGAACATTTCAATCGTAGAAGGCCACTCAAACTTCTGTCATTACAAACAACCAGTATCAGTCAATATGCTCAATCTCTGCAGAAGTAAAAGTCATTTGAATAATTCCACATTAAAGAGATTTGAAACTAATGAAGAGGTTGTTTCCAGGAAAGAACTTTTGTATTTCAGTGTTTCATCTACAAATTTGGTGCCTGCTGCCCTTGAAGAATAAATTGCCTATGTTACATTAAAAAAATGGTAAGCTGGTGTGTTGTAATAGGGAATGGGTGGCAAGCTGAAAAGCAGGTTCATAGTTACTAAGCTGAAAAACAGGTTCATGGTTACTAGCATCTCATCCAAAGGAGAATATACTCAGGACTGCAGAACCCCACCCCCTTAAAATACAAATCTACATGCTGTGGGAGTAAAACCTACAGCCCTCTGCATCAAGATACAAGTATGCTACCTGCTGTGCTACTAACACTGCTTTAAAATGCTATACCACAATAGTGATACTATTTGCTAAAAAAAAAAAAAATACTTGCACATTTTATGCAGACTTAGCATAAACAGCAGTAAACTTCTCTTCCCTTGAAGCTCACAATTCCTTGAAAATGCACTTGAAAATAAATTCCACCTGCTAACTCTAGGGCATTTCACTCTTACACACACACATGCACCTCAGCCTCTTAGTTCAAAAAATCTGGACAAAGCCTAAAATAAATAGGGACAGATTATAAATATTGCTCTCATGAACTTAGAAAATTGCTAGAATAACAGGATTTGTTAGTATACATTTACTCAAAAGGATATGATGTCTAAAGCTCAAATGTCTGTCATTGTTTAGCAACTTCAATCCTTTTTAGGACTATGGGGCAAAAACCTGGACAGGTGAGGGGTATGCTGCCTCCCTGTTATAAATGCATATACAGACACACAGTCATTCTGTAGCACCATGAATGTAAATAGCACAGACTTCTGACTTGCATTTTATTCAAAAGTGTATGTTACACAACATCTACTGTATAACAACCCCAAATTGTAAATAGTTCTATACTACACACATATCTATTACTCCTTGTCCGTGGAGACTTCATAACACTTACTATACTGAACTGCTAAAAGTACAAATGCCCAGTGATGTATTTAGTCAGCTAACACTTCCTTGACTATCACCCAGGAAATCCAGGAATTGTGTCTGTCTCTCCTCTCCGTACAAACTGTATAGTCAAAGAACTATAATAAAGTGAAGCAGCAACATAAAAATTCTGAAACCAAAAACAGTGAATTAGAAGGAAAACAAAGCCATCATAATAGTTTGATCTATTCCAAACACTTTCACACTTTAACTTGGTGCGTACATGATAGCAGAACAGCTGATATACCATGGGTGGAGGGTCAAACACCCCATGATCCCATTATTACCCAATGTCTCTCAAATACCAAACTTCAACACACAATTTGACAAAATGTCCTTCAATGAAAAATACACACACAAAAAATCAACATTCAACCAAACATCCACAGAAACTTCAACAGATGTCAACATTCTTAACATGGCACACACACACACACACACACACACACACACACACACACACACACACACACACTTGGTGAACACTCGTTGAACACTGGTTAGCAGCGAAGCAGCAGCAGCAACCCCTTATTTGGTGAACAACACATTCCTCTTACTCGGCAGCAATAATAAGCTGTACTACTTGGTGAAGAAGAAGAAGGAAAAAATTCCAGTGCTGTATATAAAATTTGGCAGGAGAACAGGATGTCGCACGCACAGATGTGGTACAATCAAACAGTCCTAAAGATGAACGCCCGTTTAAAAAAAATTTTTTTAATTAAACTATTAAAGTGCAACCCGGGACACACCTCCCCTCTCCCCTCCTAGCTACGCCACTACGCACGCAAACACACACACACACACTACCTTTACTTGTCTACTTCTTACATACATGCATACACACCCCTCCCTACCTACCTACTTCTTGCATCCACACACCCCTACCTACCTATTTCTTACACACACACACCTCTTAAACACTTAAATACACACACACACGCACACACACACACACACACACCTACCTCTCAATTGTACATTCGGCTGCAGTCCACATGTCTTCTGGAATTCAAATTCTGCGTGGGTGCAAAAGATGAAGACGTAAACCATATGTCACACAGACACAGAAAACGAAAACACACCTGTTGCATCTGTGGGGCTGGAAGCAAAGGGCATTCTTAAAGAACGCCCCTAAAAAAAAACTTTTTTTTTAATTAAAAGAAAATTAGTCTCCCAGGCAGCTGGTTCAAAGGGGGGATGCAAGTGCACCATCTTGCACCTGTCTGCGGGTGCTCTTGTTTATTTTTGCTTCATTCAGGGTTAAAGTAGGACAGTTTTCTGCTAAAATGAAATTAATTTCTGATGCTTAAGCAGTAGTATAGGATATGCTTCAGTGCATGTGGTGGTGGAAGGCAGTTTAGTTAACACTTTTGTTAGTACTTTCATTGTTGAATTCAGCATCTTACTGTGTTCTGTTGTACAAATTAAATGAGTCAGAGACAATCTGAGAGAAATTGACAGTTTTGTGAAACATGAAACAACATAGAGGTAGTAGAATGGCATGAAAGAGCCAGCAAAAAAGAAAAAAAATTAATGCAATGCAGTGCAGCTTAAGTGTCTGACTTCCCAATTGCTCCTGTTGGTTTGATTGCAGAAGTCAAGTTTCTACCTTATTAAATGTGAGAATGACTCTATGTAATCTTGGGAGCACGTAGTACTTGTCCATGTAAAATATGAGGATATTTTAATGTGTGATTATGTCTGTGTCCTACAAAAACAAAACACTTAAGGAGGTGCAACTTTTCCCATTTCAGGTCTTCTCACTTTCTACTGTGTGATACCTTAAACCTCTTGAATCAGAGGCAACATGGGATATATGTAAATTTCCCTTTAAGGATATCAGGGGTTTCAGCTAAATGGCAATTCTGAATGTCCATGACTTTTTTTTCTTTTACTTTTAAGTCTTTTTATGGACAATTTCAGTCCAATAAAGCCAAACCCCTCGAACTGTAGACATGTATGTTTCTGCCTTCTTATGACATCTTCAGCACAGCATAAGAGAAATGTTTGACTTTTGGAAACATAGGGTAGTCATACTCAACTGATATCCATAAACCTAAGGGTGTCTACAAAATATCCCAACGAACAAAACTAAAACAATGTTTAAAAAGGTCACACACGAAAACCGGTTGGCTAAAAACACAAAAAGAAAAATCTAGCAAACCTAGAATTTCCACTATGTGTTACCTTAAACCTCTTGAATCAGAGGCAACATAGGATATATGTAAATTACCCTTTAAAGATGTCAGGTGTTTCCGCTAAATGGCAATTCTGAATGTCCGTGACTTTTTTTCTTTTACTTTTTACATATATCCCATGTTGCCTCTGGTTCAAGAGGTTCAAGGTATCACACCGTGAAAATTCTAGCTTTGCTAGATTTTTCTTTTTGTGTTTTTAACCAATTTGTTTTCCTGTGTGACCTTTTTAAACATTGTTTTAGGTCTTCTCAGTTTCAAAATACCTAGAGTTGCATTGCACAAGTGTTGGCATTTTGTTAGTTTGATAGTTGCTTCTGTCTTAAAACTGATCAGATAAGCTGCCAGTCCAAAGTATTTTGTCTTTACTTACAGATCTCAAATCATTAGTTAAACTCTATCCGTTTTTTGGGTTTAAAGCTGACATATTGCAGATAAATTTTATTGTATCAGTATAATAGTAACTAACTACCTTTTTTAATGCGTGTAAAA